>NW_026692780.1:0-151967 GCF_021218885.2 Marmota monax
ATCAGAGACAGCAAATATGATTCAAATATTATAAAAGGTAATATTAACAATTGGTGTCCGAGGGAGGTAGTTGCTAAATTGACAAATGACATGTCCATTGACCCTGAATTAAAACACTGGGAAGAAAAATATGAAAAGAGTCTTAGAAGGCTTTAGGATAAGATCAGAGCCTGAGATGGGACACAGATAATAGCAGTTCAATAGCAGCATTAGGAAAAGCAAACAGGAGCCTGGAGTAGTTGTAAATCATAGAGCACAGCCCTGGAAGTAGAAGTAGAGACACAAATGCTAAGTGTCTTGAAGTGCAAGGTGGAAAACTGGGTGAAGTGGAAGCAACCCATAAAGCTGGGCAGGGTTAGGGGCATCCAGGCCCCCAGAGTATGCACTAAGCGGGTTTGCACAGATTTTGTACCTACTTAAAAGTTTCTGGGATAAACAGTGACACTATAATCTGTATTATTTCCTCTTCAAAATGATTTTTGGAAAATTATAGCATTGACTCTGATCATTTGAAGAAGATAGTTGTAAAGTATTATCCTTGTATTAATGGGGAATTATATCTTATAAATGACACTGCATTATACTATATGATTTTCAAAAGGACTTAAATATTAAGAAAATATATATTATAAAAGATTTGGCTTTTTTCTCTTAGATTTCTGAAGATTTCTGTGTGCTTATGACAATCTTGTGTAAATGTAATTTGGATAAAGAATGTAAATACGCTTGCAAAAAATTTTCAAAATAATGCTAATCTAATAGAGGCATGGAACATGTCTACCCATGGAATCAAGACATGGACATCTGGCCTTTGTTCTACAAAAGAATATAAATGTAATAATGTGTTTAGTTTAAGCTTTACAGTGCTGGAGTTAACTCTGGGATCTTAAAATGTTTTCTTGATGGTATATGCCAATCTGGAGTTCCAGGCACAAATTGTCTTTCCTGATCTATTTTGCTCTTCTACCCCTCTTTTTCTCTCAAACACACACACACACAAACACACACACTTGCACACAATAGCTTTCTACATAAAATGTTTTCTGGAACATATGGGAGTTGGTGGAGGTGCAGAGGAAGATGAAAGGATTTGCCTAAGCTAATTCCAGACTTGAAGTTGGTAATTATATACACCCTAAGGCAATTCATTAACATATTAATTTCAGGAGGTAACATGTATCTAAGAGAAACACATTGGAAGTCACAAAACCCAGATTCTATTTCTAGCTTTGCCATTGACCTTCTTGGTGACCTTGCATAAGTCACTCAACACTCAAGAGACTTAGTCTTCTTATTTAAAAAAAATGAAGAAAAAAAAAAAAGCTAGAACCTAGCAGTCATCTCAGAAAAATGCTATGGAGTAAAAGATTCATTCAGAGCGTTTTGGTCGGGGATATAATGAAACCTTCTTCACTAAAACTCTGATTCACTAGAATCCAACAAATCAGATCCTAACAGAATTGGATGAAGTAAAAAATCATTCCCAATTTACTTGACAGAGTCTTCCAAAATACTCTATTCCTTAAAGATCAAACTTGCTCTGCCACAAAGAATCATACCATGTTAAGTACCATGTTTAAAATTCACCTTCCCCACTACTCCCAAGAGAATCTTATGGCCATTTTGATCAGACACAAGGGCTGATAAGAAAATTGCTCCCAACCGCTTTTGAGCACTTTCAAAAATATTTTTGACCTTTCAAATCATTAGGATTGTGATTGGCAAATTACCTTGCAAGAGACACTCATTCAGGATGAGCGATCTTTTTGCCAAATCTGTGAGAAAAGCACAGAAGACAATACATAGCCACCCAAATACTCTGAGGAATGCTTGCATTTATTTGTGAGCTCATTTTAAATCATACATACAGAAAATGACAAGTTAATTATAATTGTGAAATAATTTCCTATCATGAAAGAAACAATAATTGTAGTCATTGTGGACCAGCATTTTAGTCAGAAAAATATACAATTCCTAAAATAAAAGATATAAAGATATTCAGGGAAAAAAAGAATAGTCAGATGGATCATTTGAGGGTTAAAATGTCAAGAGAAAGAAGCAGCCTAAGCACTTTAAACAAATAAAGATGCATTAAATTATATAAATATTTCATGGTATACTCACCAAAGAGAAACAAATTGGAGTTGGGCTTAGGGAATTTTGACTTATGTAATTATTCTAATGGAAACCTGACAAGAAATTTATTATTAAGAAAACAAAGAGAAATCATAATGATGTGTCCATTGACCGCTCAGATCTAACATCAATGATAATCACATCTTTCCAAAATAATTACATTTTTCTCTTTACAAAAGACCAGAAGCTTTTTTTCAACCAATGTTTACTCATAACAATTTCTCCTAGACTAATTGCTCAAAGTCCCCAAAAATGATGGCATTCTTAAAAAAACAAAGCCACAAAAGAAATTATTTAAATATTTACTATGACCATGAAAATACAAAATGTATTATTACCTGATTCACAGAATTATAGACACAAATATCACTGAAAAAGATCATTTACTAAAACTCCTCAGTGATTTTCACACAAGTAAGAATGTGAAGAGTCCAAGAGTTTAAGTGATTTGCCCAAGGTCACAAAGCTAGTAAATGGCGAGTTCACAGGGTATGCTTTCCCTCATACCAACATATCATCAAAAACAAGTCACATGATAGCACTTTCTTGCTCAATCTAAATTTCAAAACTAGCTGGATAACAAAACTCAAACATAAAAACACACATCTGATATATGCTAACATAACTTTTTACATTCCTAGGCAGATGGCCTATATTGTCATTACTAATGCACAGCTAAATCCAATTCAACATAACCAGTCAACCTCAAAGCAAAATATTTTCAACTAAATTTACTTAATATGAGAGAAAGACATCAAGAAAGACAGAGAACACA
Source organism: Marmota monax (assembly GCF_021218885.2). NCBI lineage: Eukaryota > Metazoa > Chordata > Mammalia > Rodentia > Sciuridae > Marmota > Marmota monax. Next base: position 2,912 of record NW_026692780.1, read on the forward strand.
TGTTGGAAAAATTACCAGATAGCTATTTCAACATGAAGTCAAATGTCCTTAGGAAGTAAATAGTCAACTGATAAGAAAATAATCTGAAAACCTAAAAATTAAGAGCAATAAAAAAGAGACACTTGAAAAACAAAGCACCTAAATGTTTGATTGCTCCTGTCTCAAAATAAATTGAAACATGACCTTTGACTTAATGGAATGCTCTTAATAGTTAAACAGTTAACTGGTGGAAGTCAAGTACAGAAATAAACATAACAGTTTCTAGTGTCACCAAAACCATTCAGAAAGCATACTGCCTAAAATGTGCTTTCCTTTTCTAGTGCTTTCTCCTTCAATGCAGCAGATTGAATTCTTCCAGAGTTTAGTGCAATCCATTTTGCTTGGTGTATTTACAAGAGCAGTTTAATGTGGCTACATTATGCCGTGCATATTTCGCCTTATAAAATGTAATACTACAAGTAATACATGACAGTGATCTTTACAAAAACTAATAAATATTTTCATAGATGGAATCAATTGCATTAATAATTAACAAATTTAATGGAAAGTTTTTCTTAAGCAAACAGAAAGAAACTCAATAGAAATGGGTAGAAACTTGATAATAAACTGGTACCACATGTTTAAACAGGAAAACAAGTATATAATCCATTAAACAATGAAGATGGATGCATTATGGATTATACTGTGACAAAGAAAAGTGAACAAATATAAGAAATAATAGTTAGCAGCAGATTTCCTATTAAAGATTAAAAGGCCTGAAGTTACAGTAGAAAACAGAGAAAATAGCTTCAGTATAGTCTCTAAGTTACAAGGACCTTAAATTGAGACCTATGCTTTCACATAGAGGTATTTTTACAATAGCGATGCTTTGTCACAGCATTTTTTTGCCCAGTTCAATTCCAATCGTATGTTCTTTAAATGCCAATACCCCCAATGAATCTCAGTCTGTCTCTTAAGGATACCTAAATGTCTGACATATTAATAAACACACAGTAAAAGAGGAAAAAAAACAGCAGGAAAAATTAAAGAAAAAAAAGTGAGAAGAAATCACGTACCCTTTTCTGCAGAACAATTGGCCTTATTGCAGGCAGAGTGATTCTTCTTGCACTCAAACGCCTGCCTGCTCTTCCCAGAACAAGCCTCTCTCGCAGATCATGGGCAAAAAGAAAGAAATCTCTAACGGTTACTCCTTGAGAATCTCAAGGCTCAGTGCAAAAATCAACCAGGGAAGTAATAAATTTCACCCTGCTTATGTGATTCCAATCTACCCAAAGCCAATTAAGGATCACTGCGGGACAGGGCAGGGCAGCAACCAATCAAAGCCAGGAAAACTCTGCCTTTGTCCTTGCAAACACATCTGATACTTTTGTTTATGATATTTAAAGAACCAGATTAACAGGCATCTAGTTCACTTAATGTTTTCTTTTTTTCCAAAACAGTGCAATTCAATGCCATCTTTGTTGACTAGGCAGTTATGTTTTCACTAAAGCATTTCAACATATGGCGGATAAGAAATTGTTTACATTGGTCTCTTTAAAGTGTATAAATATGTAAATGAGATAAATTTAGTTATGCTATTCACAAAATTAATGAATGGATCAACTGGAACATATTACATGAGGCACAATAAATAATCCTGAAGTTAGAACTGGTACAAAGTGTTAATTTAGATGTTATAATAGAAAAATTGTAATATATATTGATACATGTCATGCCTTAGGTAGCTAAAACTTTTACATTATGGACATTTCAGCATCCTGGATGTCACCCCTATTAAATATTACCTATTCAATATTATCTTAACAAACTAAATAATAAAGTTATTAATTTGATAATTTTATTTAAATGTATCATTAAAGTATAATAAATCTTTAGCATGTGTTTTTAAAAAGCAGAGATCTGTGTAATTTAACATGTTTCATTCCATTAAAAGCACTTAAAAATAGCCAGTGTTCAAAAAAATTAAAAAGTCACTGTTCACTGGTATCTTAAACCTTTAATAACCATTTTTTCATTACACTAAAATTTTTATCCTACTATGGGGGTTAAAGGAAGTTTATAATTAAAATATTGATCAATACAAGACAATTTTCAATAAAGTCTAAATAAAACATTGCCATGTTAAAATTAAGCTGTGCTTTTACTATTGTAACATCCCTTCTGCACAGACACCTTGACAAGCTTTACTGAACCTACTCAGTGCTTCTCAAGCCAGACCCCATGAAGGGTTCCAGGCTTCAGCAGGACAGGCACTCCCTGCAAGTTCTAGAGAATAGTGTGATTGTTGTAGTAACAAGGGAAAAAGGAAGATTCTGGGCAACCCAGACAGAAACTTTCCATTTTGTTACCCAGAGTGAACTAGGCAGGGTTCACTTTACTGCTTTATGCTTCAGTGTGTTTTATATGCATAATGAGCTCACATTTCTTAGAGGAAAGAGACATAACAACTCCTGGTATCCTACTTAGCATTTCAGTTTATTCCTCAGCATGATGGTTCTGTGGGGTGCAGTTAATATGAATAGTCATGTAAAGTCTCTTTGGGGGATGTTAATATAATCCTCATTCCATTAGAGTTATCATGGCCTTTTAAGGAAAATTACCCAAAAATAAATAAATAAATAAAAGTCTACTCATACAAGGATGAAGATCACCACTTGGGAAGTAAAAGATTTGTCTGTCAGCCAATAATAATGAAGCCCACAGTAACTATATAATTACCAGAATATTTATTATAATGTTTGATTTTTTTCTTTTTTATTTCTTAATTTAGGACTGAATATTACAAAAAGTTTCTCTAGTCTCAAACATCTTATTTGGGTTCCATATAATCAAAGTCATTTATTTCACTAAATCATCAAGCAATGAACCCACTCTCTGCCACACTATGTTAGATAGTAAGAACATACTGTTGAGTGAGATATGGCTGTTTTTTTTCATGGTGAAATATTACTTTTAAATTAAAAATTCACACGCTTGCAGGTTGAGATTGATAGTAATCAAATGCCAACCAGCAGAGGTGCACAAGGAAGACACAATTACATATTAGAGTAGATCCAGGCAGCCTTCAAGACAGAAATTACATTTTTTTTAAAAAATAGGTTAGGGAGAAAGAATATGCAGAACTTGATGTGCATACAGAGGGAAGGTCTTGAAGCTGACTCCAAGGTTTGAAGTCTGGATGATTGAGAAGTTAGAAATGCTGTTTCTTTTCTTTTTTTTTTTAAGAGAGAGAGAGAGAGTTTTAATATTTATTTATTTATTTTAGTTTTTGGTGGCACAACATCTTAGTTTGTATGTGGTGCTGAGGATTGAACCCGGCTGCACTCACGTCAGGTGAGGGCCACACGCACGCCAGGTGATCATGCTACCGCTTGAGCCACATCCCCAGCCCAAGAAATGCTGTTTTATGCCATACTTTAGGACCTGCTAAATGCTAAAATGAATCCTTCGTGTCAAAACAGCACACAGGCCCCATATTCATTACAGTGCAATATACCTTCTCTCTAAGGGCTTTAAAAAACATCTGACAGACAACTAAATTCTGAAGAGTGAGAGGTCCTCTCTTTGCAGCAACTGAAAGAAAACTGCTGTTTCTAAATTTTCGGAAAAAAAAAAAACCCTGAAGAACAACATTTGGTATTTTATAACACTATGTTAACAAAAACGCAACTCTTTGAAAGATGAAACTGACACATACACTTGTGCTTGTGCACACTGCAAGACTAAGGGGATGGCAGCAGGGTTAAAACGGGTGCAGTCTCATTTTTCAGTAATCCTTTTCAGGTGTTCATACTGACAGATTGTTCTTTATCTTGCTTCCAAGTTATTTTTGACACTAATTCAAAATTAAATCTCAGTCTCTCCTTTTTAGCATTATTAATTATAAATAACTTTGTCACAAACTAGCCTTGTCACCTGAGCCTTAATTTCTTCAGCTCCAAAATTAGGATAAAATTTCAGAATTGCTATGAAGATCAAGGAAATCAAGTTAGTATAATAGACTAAGCAGGTGCTGAAAAAAATGCTCGAACTCTTAGTACAGAGTTAGATTAAAGAGTCTTTTAGATAGATCTTTTGTCTCCAAAAATGAAATTTTGACATAATAAGAGGGTTTTTTTTCCTACAACTGAGTCAACTACAAAGTACTGTATACTAGCACTATACATTATTTTGAGTTTTGCTCAATATTTGGGTAGATTGAGAATACATTTTGTCACTCAAATGGATATCAATATTTTAATCAATAAAAACAAAATAGCCATTGTTGTAATTATTACTAACATGTATGTGAGTATCTAGGATATGCCAGGTGCTGAGCTGTTTTCCATTTTACCCTCACAGCTATGAGGAAGACACTGGTGATTTATTTAACAAATAATGAAACTAAGACCAAAAGACAAAACAGCTAAGAAATGGTGTCAGAGCTCAGCATGTACAGCAAAAGAAGTTGCCTACATCCATGAAGTCCATAAGCCAATAAGCCAGGGTCACATTCCCATCTCTCCAAGACACTCCAATCTACCCCTCCACAATATTCATTCTCATATTGTCCACATACTTAGAAACAACTCTGGCATGAAAAGCCATATTCATTCAGCCCTATGAATTTGTTCCATTAATGTGCTAAACAAATATGTATTGAGGACCTTATTTTGTACTAAGCACTCTTCTATTTGCTATGAGAAATTCAAAGTTACTCAACTTCTAACTCCTATTTAGCACAGGATCTGACACACAGTGATAGGTAAATGATTAGCAAAATAGGGTTCCAGGAGGAATCTCAGCAGAAAAGGAACATTCCGCCAGCCAATCTCTGGTTCCAAGCCCATCTTTCAAGTCTCTTCATCCACTTGAGTTCAACAAAAGCTTCTTAAAGTTCCTCCAAACACACCTATATCCCCATCTGTTTGGAATGATGTCCATTACTTCACTAACCCCCACAAATCTTTTATGGCTCAAGTCACATCTCTTTTGAAATTTTCATTTTTCATGCATCATTCAAGAGTCTCTCCTTTCCATTGCAATCTGAGAACTAAAAGGTATCTAGAGGGAGGGAAAGACAATAAACGCAGGTCCATGAAGAGCTACGTGCTACATATATGCTATTTTATAGTATTTTAATAAGCCTGCAGAGTAGGTATCATGTAACAGATTCAAACCATCTCTGATTTTTTCTGTGTTATTGTTTTACTCCTTATCATACATCATATTTGAACTTTTGAATGTGGTATGTCTAACTTCTTTACCATTTAAACTGTTGATTTAGTAGCTTTATATTAAAAAATATATATAAGGCAAAAGAATGCTTTTTTGATTACCAAGTCCTACAGATACTTTTTTAGCCAACCAATCTTCTGCTTTACACAAAACACAACTTTCTCTGTCTTTTCTTCTATCCCTGTGCAGTGTATTATTATATTACCCATTTGAGGCAGCTACCAGATTCATCCTCTCCTTCCAATAACCAGATAAAAATTCATGCCATCAAGAGTCAGTCTTCCATCTAAATTATATCATTCCTTGTTTTGTACTTTTTTGTATTGTTTTTCAGACTTAAACTTTTCTGTTTCTCATGTTTTGACTTGTATTTACTCATTCATTGTGCTTTGATAACTTATAAATCTTTTCTTAGTCCCTTGTTTTTTTTTCCCTAGAAGAACATAATCCTTCATGGTGGAACCCAGGCTCTTGTTTCCTTTGCTTCTCCAAGAACACCTAGCAGAGGGCCCTCTGTACACAGTAGGTATTATATTCATGTACAATCAATGTGGAGAGAAACTAGTCACTCCAGTTACACAGTGGAAAATCTTCCTTTCTCATCTTAACAATTGTTAGCTTTATGATTTATTCTTAACAAAAGCATATGGTCTTCTTTCCAGGAACAATGAATATTCTTTTGCTACCTGACATAGTATGTTGCGTGGTCACTAGAATGAACACTAAATCAAGTACTATCCTAAGAACACCAATTTCAGAGAAAGCCTTAAAATAGATTGTTGTGGCAATTAACATATAGCCTAAATCATTAGACATAAACTCAGAATCCCTAGTTCTAACAGCTCCTATCACTCTACTAAGACACTTTATTTCCCTAAAGATGTGGCATGTACTTGACAAGCTTTATCTTATCCATTACTAGTCCATTCTCCCCTTAACCTCTAATGGTATCTCTTTGATAAGGAATGTCTAGAAGGTCTCAACAATTTAAACAATTTACAGTAAAAATTTCTTCTTTCAGAGAAATTACTGAATAACATTTAAGTCACAGGAATGATACATATCACCAACCTGCAGTTCATTCAAGTGTTTTAACATGTGCCTACCAGATCTATACTGGAAGTTGTTCCCCTGCCTTTCAAGGAACTACTAGGCAGGATAGATACTGCCTAGAAGAGGACAGGTGGATACTTAAAAAATACTTATGACAATGTGTTAAGTTCTATAACTGACCATAAATAAAGTTCTAGAACCCTAAAAAGGAAAGAACTTCACTTTATCATGAGATAACAGACAAGTGTCCCAAATGGACAAAGGATTCAGGACTAAAAGTGATTCCAGGTTAGAAATAAAGAAAACCTATGTACAAAGAGGAGCCTGGCAAAACATGGAGGAAGGGGTAAGATATGCAGGCTCACTCTCTCTCATGCTGAAGATCTTGACTTCGCCCTGGAGGGCAGAAATACTTGATTAGGGATGAATTTTATTTCAGTGCAGAAGATATTCATGATTTTTCTAGGAATGCTGAATAGAAACAAGAATGGTCAGCAACACGTAGAAAGGTCTGAGAAATGGAAATTACCAGATCAGGAAGGAAAACTTTCAGAAATGTTAGGCAGGGGAAAAAATCAGGATCAACTGGTCAAATATATACAAAAGTCATTAGTTTGTTTTCGGAATAGTATGAGCTTCCAAAAAATACAAATAATAAACAGAGAAGACAGAAAAATATAAACATTTTGCCTACTCAGTCTTCAAAATTGCTTTACAGCTATTCTTTAGAAAAGTTATCAGAAATTTCAGAGAGATTAGATCAAAAGAACAAGCAAAGTAAGTGCCTGTTTTTCCTCATGTTTCCTCCCAAATTTAAATTACCATGAAGAAAAAAGTAAGGATGAGGAGGAGGACAAGAAATAATTGTGTTGTTAAAAGAGAAGACCTTTTACTTGGGGGCTGGGATAAAAAAAGATAATCTGAGTAGACCATAAATTAAAATAACTTTTAGAAACTAGAAAGTTATTGGGATTAGATTGCTTAAAAATATATGTGAATAGCAGCCAGAACCTGTACATGTGAGAAATGATGGCAAGGACAGGTCCAGAGAACCTGTATGAGAGGCAGGATGTGAGAGAGACCTGCAGGAGGAGAAGGCAGGCAGAGAGGTCAAGACAGGAAGACCCCAGCTCTCTCCTGTCCCCTTAAATCTCACTCTAAAAATCATAGGGTGCCTTATAGGAAGACAATACTATAAATGCAGAGGCCAAGGAAACCTGGCACATCCTAAAAAGATACTGCAAAAGGCTCAAATAGGAGTTCCACATGGCTAAAATAGAAGACAAAAGACAAAATGAAACGTCAGCAAGCAGAGTGTAAAAGATTATTCACTATACACCAGATTCTACAGAGAAATCCCAACTGAGGTGCATAGATATAAGAAATAAGACAGAAATTGAAGCAAAAAGAAAAACTATTTCAAATTTAAGAACCTCTAGACATAAACTGAGAAATCTAAAACCAAGTAAAGAGGATCTAAGTGCACATCTCTAGAATCACAAAAGAAAATCAAAACATTGGAAGAAAAAAAATACATAGGATAAAACAAAAGAAAAATTTTTCAATAAAAGACCAAATGAAAGGTCACACAGTTCCCCAGATAAACTGTCAAGAGTAGGAAATGTCCTATGAAAGTTACTAGAACTCTTTGAACAGCAAGGCAAAAAATTCTAGTAACTTATAGGGCAGAACAGAAATCAGTCTCTTTTGCATTTGTCGAAAGCAACATTCAAAAACAGGATTCAGTGGACACCACTGTCTTCCAGTTATTCTTCTGGATGGAGGAATGTTCATGAAATTGTGGAAGAAGAAAATATAGATGAGATTTTTAAACCCAACCAAACTCACTCATTGTAAAGGCAGACAATGTTCAAAAATATATGAACACAGAGAGCCGCCCCCTCCACCCGCGCCTGCAAGGCACCTGCAAGGTAGGCGGACCTGCGACCCACTGGCAGCACAGGCCCAGAGGCCTGCAGAGGGGCAGTGCCGCTGCCTGCACCTGCAAAGTAGGCAGAACTGCAACCACCGACAGAACAAGCCTAGCAGCCCGCAGAGGGGCAGAGCCACCGCCTGCACCTGCGAGGGAGACTTTGCAACTATACAAGACCAATATAAATATATAGGGGGAAAATTCAATACACAACAGTTTCACCAAGCAGAAAGAAACGCGAACAGTATGAAGAGACAAGGAAAGAAAGGACCACAAGCAATGCAGGTCAACTCAACGTTAGAAGAGGTAATATCTGCAGCAGATGGAATGTCAGATAAAGAATTCAGGATATACATGCTTCAGATGATCTGGAGTCTCAAGGAAGACATCAGACAGCAAAATCAGACAATGAAAGATCACTTCGACAATGAATTACATAAACAAAACCAAGAAGCAAAAGATCAACTATACAGGGAGATAGAGGTTATAAAAAACAAACAAACAGAAATCCTAGAAATGCAGGAAGAAATAAACCAACTTAAAAACTCAATGGAGAATACTACCAGCAGAGTAGAACACTTAGAAGATAGAACATCAGACAATGAAGATAAAGTATTTCAACTTGAAAAGAACATAGACAGCTCAGCAAGACTGTTAAGAAACCATGAGCAGAACATCCAAGAAATATGGGATAACATCAAGAGACCAAATTTAAGAGTCATTGGGATACAGGAAGGGATAGAGTTTCAAACCAAAGGAATGAGCAATCTATTCAATGAAATAATATGAGAAAACTTCCCAGACTTGAAGAATGAGACAGAATCCCAAATTCTAGAAGCCTACAGGACGCCGAATGTGCAAAATCATAAGAGATCCACACCTAGACACATTATAATGAAGATGCCCAACATACAGAATAAGGAGAGAATTTTAAAAGCTACAAGAGAAAGGAAGCAGATTACATTTAGGGGTAAGCCAATCAGGATAACAGCTGATCTTTCAACACAGACTCTGAAAGCTAGAAGATCCTGGAATAACATATTTCAAACACTGAAAGAAAATGGATTCCAACCAAGAATTGTGTATCCAGCGAAATTAAGCTTCAGGATGGAAGATGAAATTAAAACCTTCCACGATAAACAAAAGTTAAAAGAATTTGCAGCTAGAAAACCATCTCTTCAAAACATCCTCGGCAAAACATTACAGGAAGTGGAAAAGGGGGGAAAAATAATCAAAGAGGAAAACAAACCATGTTTAGTAACAGAAATAAACAAATATGGCTGGAAGAACAACCCATATCTCAATAATAACCCTAAATGTTAATGGCTTAAACTCACCAATTAAGAGACACAGGCTAGTAGAATGGATCACAAAACAAGACCCAACAATATGCTGCCTACAGGAGACGCATTTGATAGGAAAAGACATACATAGGCTGAAGGTGAAAGGTTGGGAAAAATCATATCACTCATATGGACTTTGGAAACAAGCAGGAGTGTCCATACTCATATCAAATAAAATAGATTTCAAGCCCAAGTTAATCAAAAGGGATAAAGAGGGACACTACATACTGCTCAAGGGAACCATACACCAACAAGACATAACAATCATAAATATATATGCCCCAAACAATGGAGCAGCTATGTTCATCAAACAAACTCTTCTCAAGTTCAAGAGTCTAATAGACCACCATACAATAATCATGGGAGACTTCAACACACCTCTCTCACCACTGGACAGATCTTCTAAACAAAGTTGAATAAGGAAACTATAGAACTCAATAACACAATTAATAACCTAGACTTAATTGACATATATAGAATATACTACCCAACATCAAGCAGTTACACTTTTTTCTCAGCAGCACATGGATCCTTCTCAAAAATAGATCATATATTATGTCACAGGGCAACTCTTAGACAATATAAAGGAGTACAGATAATACCATGCATCTTATCTGATCATAATGGAATGAAACTGAAAATCAATGATAAAAGAAGGAAGGAAAAAGCATACATCACTTGGAGAATGAACAATAGGTTACTGAATGATCAATGGGTTATAGAAGACATCAAGGAGGAAACTAAAAAATTCTTAGAGATAAATGAAAACACAGACACAACATATCGGAGTCTATGGGACACATTGAAAGCAGTTCTAAGAGGAAAATTCATTGCGTGGAGTTCATTCCTTAAAAAAAGAAAAAACCAACAAATAAATGATCTCATACTTCATCTCAAAATCCTAGAAAAAGAAGAGCAAAACAACAGCAAAAGAAGTAGAAGGCAAGAAATAATTAAAATCAGAGCTGAAATTAATGAAATCGAAACAAAAGAAACAATTGAAAAAATTGACAAAACTAAAAGTTGGTTCTTTGAAAAAATAAACAAAATCAACAGACCCTTAGCCATGCTAGCAAAGAGAAGAAGAGAGAGAACTCAAATTACTAGCATACGGGATGAAAAAGGTAATATCACAACAGACACTTCAGAAATACAGAAGATAATCAAAAACTATTTGAATCCTTATACTCCAATAAATTAGAAGATAGTGAAGGCATCGATAAATTTCTTAAGTCATATGATCTGCCCAGTTGAGTCAGGAAGATATAGACAACCTAAACAGACCAATATCAATTGAGGAAATAGAAGAAACCGTCAAAAGACTACCAACTAAGAAAAGCCCAGGACCGGATGGGTATACAGAAGAGTTTTACAAAACCTTTAAAGAGGAACTAATACCAATACTTTTCAAGCTACTTCAGGAAATAGAAAAAGAGGGAGAACTTCCAAATTCATTCTACGAGGCCAACATCACCTTGATCCCGAAACCAGACAAAGACACTTCAAAGAAATAAAACTACAGACCAACATCTCTAATGAACCTAGATGCAAAAATCTTCAATAAAATTCTGGCAAATCGGATACAAAAACATATCAAAAAAATTATGCACCATGATCAAGTAGGATTCATCCCTGGGATGCAAGGCTGGTTCAATATAAGGAAATCAATAAATGTTATGCACCACATCAATAGACTTAAAAATAAGAACCATATGATCATCTCGATAGATGCGGAAAAAGCATTCGACAAAGTACAGCATCCCTTTATGTTCAAAACTCTAGAAAAACTAGGGATAACAGGAACATACCTCAATATTGTAAAAGCAATCTATGCTAAGCCTCAGGCTAGCATCATTCTGAATGGAGAAAAATTGAAGGCATTCCCTCTAAAATCTGGAACAAGACAGGGATGCCCTCTCTCACCACTTCTGTTCAACATAGTTCTCAAAACACTGGCCAGAGCAATTAGACAAACGAAAGAAATTAAAGGCATAAAAATAGGAAAAGAAGAACTTAAATTATCACTATTTGCAGGTGACATGACTCTATACCTAGCAGACCCAAAAGGGTCTACAAAGAAACTATTAGAGCTAATAAATGAATCCAGCAAAGTGGCAGGATATAAAATCAACATGTATAAATCAAAGGCATTCCTGTATATCAGCAACAAATCCTCTGAAATGAAAATGAGGACAACCATTCCATTCAAAATATCTTCAAAAAAAATAAAATACTTGGGAATCAACCTAACAAAAGAGGTGAAAGAATTATACAATGAAAACTACAGAACCCTAAAGAGAGAAAAAGAAGAAGATCTTAGAAGATGGAAAAATATACCCTGTTCATGGATAGGCAGAACTAACATCATCAAAATGGCGATATTACCAAAAGTTCTCTATAGGTTTAATGCAATGCCAAGCAAAATCCCAACGGCATTTCTTGTAGAAATAGAGAAAGCAATCATGAAATTCATATGGAAAAATAAAAGACCCAGAATAGCAAAAACAATGCTAAGCAGGAAGTGTGAATCAGGCGGTATAGTGATACCAGACTTCAAACTATACTACAGAGCAATAGTAACAAAAACAGCATGGTACTGGTACCAAAACAGGCGGGTGGACCAATGGTACAGAATAGAGGACACAGAAACCAATCCACAAAACTACAACTATCTTATATTTGATAAAGGGGCTAAAAGCATGCAATGGAGGAAGGATAGCATCTTCAACAAATGGTGCTGGGAAAACTGGAAATCCATATGCAACAAAATGAAACTGAATCCCTTTCTCTCACCATGCACAAAAGTTAATTCAAAATGGATCAAGGAGCTTGATATCAAATCAGAGACACGCCGTCTGATAGAAGAAAAAGTTGGCTACGATGTACATACTGTGGGGTCGGGATCCAAATTATTCAATAGGACACCCATAGCACAAAAGTTAATAACTAGAATCAACAAATGGGACTTACTCAAACTAAAAAGTTTTTTCTCAGCAAAAGAAACAATAAGAGAGGTAAATAGGGAGCCTACATCCTGGGAACAAATCTTTACTCCTCACACTTCAGATAGAGCCCTAATATCCAGAGTATACAAAGAACTCAAAAAATTAGACAATAAGATAACAAACAACCCAATCAACAAATGGGCCAAGGACCTGAACAGACAATTCTCAGAGGAGGACATACAATCAATCAACACGTACATGAAAAAATGCTCACCATCTCTAGCAGTCAGAGAAATGTAAATCAAAACCACCCTAAGATACCATCTCACTCCAGTAAGATTGGCAGCCATTATGAAGTCAAACAACAACAATTGCTGGCGAGGATGTGGGGAAAAGGGTACACTTGTACATTGCTGGTGGGACTGCAAATTGGTGCAGCCAATTTGGAAAGCAGTATGGAGATTTCTTGGAAAGCTGGGAATGGAGCCACCATTTGACCCAGCTATTCCCCTTCTCGGTCTATTCCCTAAAGACCTAAAAAGAGCATGCTACAGGGACACTGCTACATCGATGTTCATAGCAGCACAATTCACAATAGCAAGACTGTGGAACCAAACTAGATGCCCTTCAATAGACGAATGGATAAAAAAAAATGTGGCATTTATACACAATGAAGTACTACTCTGCATTAAAAAATGACAAAATCATAGACTTTGAAGGGAAATGGATGGCATTAGAGCAGATTATGCTAAGTGAAGCTAGCCAATCCCTAAAAAACAAATGCCAAATGTCTTCTTTGATATAAGGAGAGTAACTAAGAACAGAGTCGCGACGAAGAGCATGAGAAGAAGATTAACATTAAACTGGGATGAGAGGTGGGAGGGAAAGGGAGAGAGAAGGGAAATTGCATGGAAATGGAAGGAGACCCTCAGGGTTATACAAAAGTACATACAAGAGGTAGTGAGGGGAAAGGGAAAAATAATACAAGGTGGACAAATGAATGACAGTAGAAGGGGTAGAGAGAGAAGAGGGGAGGGGAGGGGAGGGGATGGGGGATAGTAGAGGATAGGAAAGGCAGCAGAACACAACAGACACTAGTATGGCAATATGTAAATCAATGGATGTGTAACTGATGTGATTCTGCAATCTGTATATGGGGTAAAAATGGGAGTTCATAACCCACTTGAATCAAAGTGTAAAATATGATATATCAAGAACTATGTAATGTTTTGAACAACCAACAACAAAATAAATAAATAAATAAATAAATAAATAAATAAATAAATAAATAAAAAATATATATGAACAATTAAAATCTTGTTCTCAAGGTGTCTTCTTGAGAAATTTACTAAAAGATAAACTACACTCATCCAAGAGATAAATGGAATAAATACTAGCAAAGAGTGGAAAGACTGGCATAAACACTAAAACTAATTATGGCACTAAATTCCAATCAAGTGTGTAATTATGCTGCTATTTAAAAATGTAGGTAATTTAAGCCATAACAATATGAAAATGATAAAATTTACTAAAAAATAGGAAAGCTGAAAAGCAAGAACATGGTCTGTAGTATATATAGCATTAAGATGACTCCCTTAGTAACTAAGACCAAAGATATTTAAATCTGATAAATCACAAAAGAATTTTAAAATATTTGTCTTAGAATACTAAAGTCAGCTGGCAGAAAAGGATAAGTGAAGAGAAAAATATTAGTTTTATTATGGATCATCAGTGAGGAAAACTGCATGATCTTTAAAGCAACAAGGAGCTTAAAGGTTTTTCTACAGTTACAACAATTACTGCGTTTAAAATGGAGATAGAGACTATTCTAATAAAAAGAAAGCAAACACAGAACTAAGAATGCAGAACACCTTATGAAATGTTGTTTAAAAATAATCTATAAATTGGAGAACGTGATATAAAATAAAGTACTAACACCAAATTTATGTTGTTCAGACTGTTAGAATCAAATTCACCCACTGAAAGGAAACATGCTTTCAGTTGCATCACAGGTAGATTCCACTCCATTCTACAATCACCTGACTGTTGAAGCTTGAGAACAAAAGGATAGACAAAGAAAGACATGGGATAAAGATGAGAAGAAGAAAGAAGGAAAAAAAAGAAAGAAAGAAAAGAGGAAGGGAGGAAATGAGGGAGGCTGGCAGATCCTACATCAGGCAATATTGAACTTGGAATAAAAAGAACCAAACAAGCAAAGAAGAAAACACTACAATGCTGAGTGTGATTCACTTATATTCATATCATATCAGATATTCATATCAAATAATGATATTAATATATAGGTATTATATGATACATATTTGTAACGCAAACTCTATAGCAGGTATAAAGAGTTTCAAATGGTAATACGTTATTCATAGATTATTATCCAACCCTCTCAAAGCATGAATCACAAAGGGATTAAAAAAAGTAGATAAAAATACTAAAAACATACATAGGTTGACATAATAAAATAGATTTAATTGATATATATTTAACAGTTAGGTAAAATCATAAAATAAACCTTCTCTTTAAGAAATCGGCCTTAAGGAAGGGAAAAAAATGTGGTCTCATTTGAAGTGAAAGATAAAATTCCAGTAAATTCTAGGATTATAGGCTACTACAGTTTCTAAACACAATGCAATTAAAGAAAAGTCACTAAGAAAATCTGTAGTTAAGAAGCTCCTAGCATCTGAAAATTTTAAGACCCAAATAACTGTAAGGAAAACAGAAATTCTAAAATATCTATGCAATAATAAATATAATGCAAACACTATGTATCATATTTTATATGGCTAAAATGGTTCTAAGACTACAATTCACAACCTTAAACACATACCTATTAAACAACAAGGAAAATAAATCCATTAACATCCAAAATTAAGAGAATTTCACTAAATTAAACTTGAAGAAAACAAAAAATATTGATGTGGGTAAAAACAGAAATTGAGACTTAGGGGGAAAAAGCAAAATAATAAAACCAGTAAGTAAGTCTCAGATTTCTTTTTTGGGTAAAAAAATAAAACAGGA
This sequence comes from Marmota monax, assembly GCF_021218885.2. Classification (NCBI taxonomy): domain Eukaryota; kingdom Metazoa; phylum Chordata; class Mammalia; order Rodentia; family Sciuridae; genus Marmota; species Marmota monax. Next base: position 18,433 of record NW_026692780.1, read on the forward strand.
AAATACTGCAACAAATCTGAGGCCTAAAAAGGGAGAAAATGTCAATATGCAAAACAAGAAATAACCAGAGAAAAGAAGCTAAAAGAATCATAAGAAACTACTTCCCCCAACTTTATGCAACTAAAACCTGATGAAATGGATATCTCCATGACAATATAATTTATACACACCCACTCCAGAAAGCAGAAAATTCAAAGACACCAATTACCATAGAAGAAATACAGAGAAAAATGTCAAAGAGATACTTCCCCCCAAAATGACACAGTCCAAACTGTTTAATTTACAAAGAAATTTCACATAGCCTTAAGAAATGGATAATTTCAACACCAAATTGTTTCAAAGCAAAGAAAATGTCAAATTACCACCAAGGAAGTTAGATTAGCAATGTCAATAAGAAAAGCATTTCCTTACTAGATGTGCTTAGTATACAAAGAGACTGTAGTCATCCAACTAATCGCTTTAAGTGGGAGAGCGGAGGAACAGGAAAAAAGAAGGAACTGCAGAATGAAACTGACCAAATAATGTCATGTACATATATGAATATACCACCGTGAATTTCACCTTTATTAAGTCAAATATCTATAAAGTACCTATTTAAAAAAAATCAATAAACATTCCAATAGAGTAGAGGAGGAAGAACAGGGAGAGTAGGAAGGAAAGAGAAGTACTAGGGACTTGAAATGGAGCAGATAATACATACATATATATATTATGTCAAAATGAACCCCAATATCATGTATAACTACAATGCACTAATACAACCATTTTTAAAAAATAAAAAAGTACAAATGTCCATCAATTACAAAAAGTATTCATAATCTTTAATCATTAGGGAAATACAAAACAAAACTACATTGAATTTCCATTTCACCCCAGTTGGAATGCCAATCATCACAAAACAAATAATTACTGCTGGAGAGGATGCAGGGTAAAAGGAACTATTACACACTTATGCTGGGAATATATATTAGTACAGTCACTATGGAAATGAGTACAGAGGTTCCTCAAAAAACAAAAAAATTAAACTACTATATGATCCTGCTAAATCACTTTTCAGTATTTTAATGGCAAGAATTAAAGTTAGCATACTATAAAGATACTAGCATATCCATGTACAACATGGCACAATTCACAATATCCAAGTTATGTAATCATCCTAGTTGTCACAGATGAATAAAGAAAATGTACTATATTTGCACAAGGAGCAATATTCAGTCATGAAGAAAAACAAAATTATGTAATTTGAAGGAAAATGGATGGAACTATAGATAATCACATTAAGTTAAATAAGCCAGACTCAGAAAGACAAGTATCCTGTTTATATGTGGAAGCTGTGGGGATTGTGGGAAGGACAGAATGAATGTAGAAGTGAGATCACTAGGGAAGAGGAAGAGGACCAGGGTAGGGAAAGGAAAGAGTGTTATGGGGAGTGAAACTGATCAAATTATGATGTATTCAAGTATAATATATCAGAGTGAAATCTACTGTTGTATACAATCAATATGCACCAAAAAAGCAATCAGCAATTAGTATATTAAGATCCAGGGGCTGTAGTTGTGGCTCAGTGGTAGAGCACTCTACTAGTATGTGTGAGGCCCTGGGTTTGATCCTCAGCATTATGCAGATAAATAAATAAATGAATGGAATGAAGGTATTGTGTTAATCTATATCTTAAAAAAATTCTTTAAAAAATCCAACTTTAGAAACTGAAGAATGTAACCCAGAAAGGCTTGCTTTTGCATATGCCTTTTCTCTGTGTTTAATGAAAATGTACCCATTTAAGTAATCATGAAATGAATACACACTCTTCTGTTTCACCTCACATCCTCTCCAAATGAATTCTTGTTGATTTAAAGAAAACAGAAAAGCATGGATGAACATGCAGGAGTTTACATTAAGTGCTGTAAGGCAGACACAATGAATCATTGATTGCTACAACTTACTCACATGAAGAATCTGAAAAAGGTGAACTTCAAGATGAACAGAGTAAAATGATGGTTACTATGGCTGTGCTGGTTGGGGTGCAGATGTAATGTTGGTCCAAAACAATAAAAAATGTAATTTCATAGGTATAAGAAGGTCAGAGTTCTACTCACAACATGGTGAGAGTAATTAGTATATTGTATTCTTGACAAATGCTAATAGAATGGATTTGAAGTGTTCTAACATATTCTAAGTACAAAATGATAGTTACATGAAAGAATACATGTGTCAATTAGCTATATTTGGTCATTACATCTTGTATATATACTTTAAAACATCATCCTACACATAGTAAATACAACGTAATTTGTCAGTAAAATCAATCAATAAAAATATTTTTAAATTTTTTAAAATAAAATAAAGTTTCTGACAGACTTGGGTATGTGGTGGTTGTAAAGGGAAGTGTGTGTGTGTGGGTGTGTGTGTGTGTGTGTGTGTGTGTACATACAAAGCTCAACAGTTGGTACTGAAAATTAATGGATAAAGAATAAAGCACTCCAAAAAGTCTTACTGTAGCCATTTAAGTAAGCTAAAGCTGCAGACTTTTCACCTATCACTATACACTAAAAATAGCCTCCAATATTTGAAAATTATAATGAAATTTCTAAAAATTAACTAATTTATAAACATGTAAGAAGATATAATTCAAGATTCTTTGATAATTTTGTAGTGGAAAAATTCTTAAACACTTTACCTAAGATCTAAAATACATTTAAAAAATCAAAAACTTAACTTATAAATATTTAAATGTATACAGCATTAAAAATCCAAACATAAAATTCAAATACAAAGCAGATTGAGAAAAGAAAGAACTAATAGTCAGAAAATCCAAGCATTCTTAAAAATGTGCAGAAAATAATTAACCCAAAAGGAAAATGAATGGATAATAAACAAATCTCTCTCTCTCTCTCTCTCTCTCTCTCTCTCTCTCTCTCTCTCTCACACACACACACACACACACACACACACACACACAATATACCACTGAACACATTCTCTTGAAAAGATAACCTCACTAGTAACAAGAGAAAAGCATGTTAATTATTGGGCATCTTTACTATTTGGGACAAAAGTTTAATGATGATAATGTTAAGTGCTGGTCCAAGTGCCAAGTGACAGTGGTATTCTTCAAAACTGATAAAAAGGATATAACAGACATTATGGGAGGAAATTTAGCAGCAACTATGTGTATCTTGAGAAGCCCTGCCCTTTCACATTATCACTCCTTTTCTGATTTTCTTCTTGACCTATTAATGATCATATTTAGAAAGGTATCTGGAATAAATAATGTTCACCATATCATTGCTTACAAGAGAAAATTTTAACAACAATTAATATATCGGGCACATTAATTAATGGGCACATGTCAATAAAATGTAGAGCATTCCAACTATGAGATATTTTGTGACAATTGAAAGAACTAAGGATAAACTAACAGAAAAGAGTATCAAATGTATTATTACATAAAATTTTTTGAATACTTATTAAATATTACATCATTTGTGTAAAATCAAACAAAACACTGTATGTTTTTACATATACACAAAAGTGTAGATAAGCCCATAGAAAAAGAGCTAGTAGAATCCATACCAAATTTTTAACAATCTTGATCCCTAGGGGGAAAAATGAGATTGAGAAAAGATATGATTATGATGTGGCTAATTTTAATGTATCTATTTTCATTTTTATGTCATTTATTATTCATGGTAAAACTAAACTTTAAAAAGTCTTAAGATCACTCAAGTTAAATGATGAATACTTAAAAACAAAAAGCAGAGTTCCAGGATCTCAGAGTGCTAAATGATCCACAATGACCTCTGAGGAATTCTCACTGTATTATTTGCTCCTGAACAATTACCTATGGTATTGGCATTTAATGTTCTATAGTATTCATTTTTTAAAAAAATATTTTCTATGTAGGAAAGCAGCACTTATGTAATCAACAAACATGAGAATTGTTTATAAGATCCTCTCATGTAACTGTGTACCTAGTTATTTTCTAAACTGTGTACTTTGTAAACTCTGTCAAATGGTCATTTGACATGCCTTGAAAACTTCCAGTAACAGAAAGGTTAAGTATGGCCTTGTGTTGAATATCTCTGTACCCTGTAACCACTGGGTTCTTGTCCCATGGCAGCTCTTCCATTGGCTAGATGAAGGTGTGCTCTTTCTCCTGTGAATCCCCTAGCTGTGCTTAATTCTTCAAGAAACTGAAGCAAACTCTATTTTATAAAGAGGAAATAAGAAAAACATTTTGTTTGTACTACCAGACATACTGCCATCCTATTTTATGTGTCTTTCACCTTCCTTCTTATCAGTTAAATTAGAAAGATTTCCCTTCTTCCCTCTAGGACTAGTAGGATTTGGATATGTAATATTCTCCAACATCTCAAGTGTGAGATGATGGAGGAATGTTCTGAGGAGAAATGATTAGAATATTACAGCTGTAATATGATCACAAAATTAATCCACTTGATGGATTAATCATTTGGATGGATTACTGTGTGGTAATTGCCTACAGGTAGGGCATGGCTGGAGGAAGTAGGTCAATGGAGGTGTGCCTCTGGGGTTTAAATTTTGTCCCTGGTGAGTGAAGCTTTCTCTGATTTCTGGTTGTCATATTTTGAGCTGCTTTCCTATACCATGCCCTCCTGCCATGATGATCTGCCTTACCTTGGGCCCAGAGTAGTGAAGTTGGATCACCATGGACTAAATCCATGAAACCTTAGGCCAAAATAAACTTTTGTTCTTCTAAGCTGATCTTGTCAGGTCTTTTGGTCACAGCAAAAATAGCAAAAAAAAAAAAAAAAAAAAAACAACTGATTAAACACTAGAACAATTGTGTTTGGTCCCTGTATCAGGCTGACTAACACCCCCACCCTTTGTCTTTGCCCAGGAAGCTGTGAATATGTTATCTTCTCTGGGATCTCTGCAGGTATAATTAAGTTAAGAATTTTGATAAGAGAAGATTATCCAAAATTTTTCAAGCAGGCTCAATGTAATTATAAGGATCCATTTCTGGCCTTCAAAACTGTATGATTAAAGAAAAATGTGTTGTTTTAAGCCACTAAATTTACTGTAATTTTTACAGCAGCAATAGAAACCAATACATCCCCTTTTCTTTCCCAGCTTCTTGGAAATTTCACTTTAGGAGGTCTTCTCTCTACTGTATATTTAACCTTTTCTCAATAAGATTCCTTGCACTGGCATTTAAACATATGCAAGCTTCCTAATTTAAAAACAAAGCAAAACAGAAAACACTAAAGTTTACCTTCAACTAAAATACCTTTTGTTTCTTTTTAAACCAACTGATAGTATCATATTACTGTTGTTGTTACTATTGTTAGCATTAACTTGGGAAGATTCAGTTTGATCCCAGGTCCTATATACTCAAAATGAAGTTTTTATATGAAATTATCTTTAAGATTTTTTTCCATTTATAAAGGGAAAAATAATCAATCTAAACTTTAAAAGACACTCAATTCCTGAAAAAAAGGAACATATTTGTATATTTAACAGACAGCTGACTGGAAACAAGTCCCTACAATTTAAAACTTCTATTCAGATGGAGGGCTTAAGTACCACTCTCTTAAATGTCATCATCATTGCAAAAATAAAAAGGAATATGTTGACTGGCTACAAATCAATGTCATCCTGATGACTGAAGACAAAAAATTATGATTGATCTTCTCTTACATATTAGAAGTCATACATAATGAACCTCCATGCAATGTCTTGCCCTAGTCTTCTTCATACCTATCAAGAAACTTCCAGTGCCTTTATAAAAGCTACACTTTTCCTAACCAGGAATTCTGCAACTTAGGTATTGGATCTTTCAGTATCTTCCATTTCATCAGTGAGAAAAAAGTAGAATGGATAACACACTGTGAAACAAATCTTGACCCTCAGATTTATTACCACTGATTCTGAGTGATGTCAGTTTATTTTCAAATTATTTCCAAAGAAATAAAAAGTTTGATGTTATAAGAAATTTCATTAAAATGCACAATATTTTCAGTCACAAGCAGCCATAGTTGATTGTCTTTTTTATTCATATAAATGCTTGACAGGAAAAGGACTGAAAGCTGAGCAAATATTTCCCCAAAATCTGGCAGTAATCCTATATCACTAGCAAGCCCTCATAGCTATTCATAAAAATCAATACTTAAAATCTGCTGATAGGAAGTTTTATGGGTTCCTATCACACACAAAAATAATAACTATGTGACATGATGTTGTAACAAACATGTCACAATAAATACTTACAAAAACATCATGTTGTACATCTTCAGTGTACACAATTTTTGTTAATTATACCCCATTAAAGCTGAAAACAAGAAATATCAGGAAATGACCATATAGATAATAAAAAAAAACTTTAAAGTCAAGGGTCAACAAAGTAAATTTGATTACCAGTCAGCTCCATTAAACAAAAAATTCTAAATTTACACAAAACATTACAATGCAGCAATGGCTGCAATGTGTCCAGTTCTTCATTCATCCAACCACATTCATTGAGCACAGCTTACACAAGAGGTACTACTGGGTCTTGGAGATAAAAAAGGAGTGTGACACCAGTCCTGCCTAATGTCACTTAAATGGGTTAGGTTAGTTGCTATAAGAAATGCACAAATAATGTGCTTTGGAACATAAAGAGAAGTAGAATATGGAGTGACAGAGATTGGCAAAGGCTTTGTAAAAGAAGAGGCCATGGAGATGGGCCTTAGAAGAATGCTGGGCCTTCTAATATGTAAGAGAAGATCAATCATAATTTTAGAAGAATTTTAGAAGAATTAGAAGAATTTGAATGTTAGAAATAGGAGGTGAGGAAAATTCCAGTCTAAAGCAACAGTGTAAGATAGATCTGAGAAACAGAATAATATATTTGGATTAGATTGAAGTAGTATGTAGAGAAGGGGATACAAAGTAGGAAAGTTTAATTGGAGCTAATCTTTTGAACAACTTGACAAGTAAGCTGAGAAATCTGATATTAACTTTGTAACCAATGGAGAGCCACTTAAGATTTTTAAAAGCAGTGTGACCTGACCATAACTGTTTTTCTGGAAAGATTAACTTGGAATCCATTCATCAGATGAAGCCACATAGAAATCTTATAGATGCCATTGTTTTCTTTGATAGACTCTACCTTAAAGCAAACCTAAGAGTCACCCTTTTGTGTAATATTCTACCTCCATTTCCATGTATACTTAGTTTGACCCATTTCTAGATGCTGACCTCTGTATTTGACATTTAACACACAGGTTACAATATCCAAAGAAGTTTTCAAAAATGAGCCAGTGCTACCTTGGGGAAGACTAGAGTCATGTTCAATAACCATCATGCTAAAAACAGCCTAGCCATCACTTTAAGAGCCAGAAGTCTATATTTAGATTCAAGTGCTTTGATCAAAATGATAAGCTTACAGAAGCAAGACTTCTGAAAGAGAGGAAATAATTACCATATTGGGTACTGGCCTCCCTGGGGTTATAATTTCCACTTTATAATAATGCAATTGATGATCAAAGATGTTAGAGGTTAACTTGCTTAAAACCACAAGGCTGACATAATGCTTGGCAAAATTTGAACCCAGAAGGGGAGAACAGAAGAGAGAAAATAATGAAACATATAATGTTCTCTTAGCTGAATAAAAAATAATGTAGGCTTGAGATTAAATGAGCCTACCAAGTACAAAGCAGGAATAGTTTTTATAAGACAATTTTTAACATATTGTAATAAACTACCATAATACCAACAAGAGAAAAACTGCAGATCTTCCAAAGAGAATATTAAAAACTAACAAACAAAACAAACAGGAATCAGATTACAAACTTTTAACCTGCAAAACTGGACACTAGATGACAATAAACTCATATCTTCAAAGTTCTGTGAATAAAATTATTTTGAGCCTAGAATTCTATATCAAGCCAAATAATTAAACAAAAGTGAAGGGCAAGTGACATTCTTTTGGAAAAAAAAGTCCCAATCACTAATGAACACCCTACTTCAGACCCTGTGCCAGGCACTAACTATCTCGGGTAGATTTCTCTGTCCGAGATAGTTTCTCTGCATAAGAGAGGTGTCCTTGAACTAATATACATTTTTTTTTTAAATCCCGTGATTGAAAAGCTGCATTCCCCAAACATGTTTAACTGCAGTGTCTCTATAGAAATTGTCTTTAATATAGGAAATTATCTTTAACATAGATATTGACATAATGTTATATTGCTTATATCTGTCAAATCTCATACTGCAGACTAACAACATTATTGCCAATAAAGGAAAAGAGGGAAGGAGGGGTTCAGTTAATCAATTAGTTTAAATCCAATAAGGAGTTCAAGACAAAGGTCTTCACTCATTTTTATTTTCCCCAGAGTCTATTAACCTTACCAATTAGAAACTGACATTCAAGATGACCTTCCTAAGCAATGTTCATCTAGATATAGGGACAAATGGGAAAGAAAAATTGCCTAGACATACAACTTTACTTACAGAAGTAAAAATATTACATGGGGGATAGGAGGAGCCCCTGCAGTCCACATACTAGTGGAGCACAGAAGGACCTTTCCAAAGGTGGTGTTCATAATGGCAATTTCTGAAGTAAAACTCCAATTTGGAAGAGAATCCCTGCACTCCTTTAGGCCTTCCAACCCACTCATTCCTTTCCTTCCACATCAGAACCATGATGATCATCAAAATACTTAAGCCAAATGGAAAAGTCAACCTCTGATCTATTGTTAACAGGTAAATCTGTGTTCCCACTTTTGTTAAACTCTTTATAGGTAACAGGATTTAAACCTGTAGCCACCTCTTTTAAAACATTATGCCACATGGGAAAATATTTGATTACTTCAGTGGTTCATTTAACTGTTTCATAAAGAAAAGAAAACTAACAGCAATGTCCAGCCAAGGGTGGACAAGAAATGCATAAATGTTGCCAATGTACCTCATCTTAACAGCGGCATTCTTATGTTCTCTCATTAGATTCTCCTGAGCAGATTGACTAGAACTACTGAATTAAACAAGGGCCAAAGAATTTCTGTACTCAAATCAACAAACCATCTGGTCTGCTATGCTGTTTCTGCCAGTGGTCACAGCAGAAACTTTGAAAACACAAATGTGGACATCATTATAGAGTTCTATGTAGGTGGAGAGAAAATGTATTCTTAACTGTAGTTGTGGGAGATTATGTATTTTTTTACCTCAAGTTCAACTATTGATGAGGTGTGACTATGTGATGATAGTGATTTAACAAATATACTAGAACATATACATGCAGCAGATGCGTGAAATCCTTCAGAAGTGACTGTCACAGAAGTTTTTTGGGTAGATTTCATCATGTGCTGCTTCACTCCAAGTTGTTTAAAATAAACCTATATTTTTTCAAATTTCAGGCATCTTTATCCATTTGATAGTTTATTAACAAAGGGAAGACCATTACCTTCTGGCATAAGTGGGGAGAAACTGCAAGCTATTTTTAGTTAAATGGTTCTAAAAATCAATGCAATAAATTTTGAATACTCAACTGGCTGCATGGAAGGTTTATTTTAAGAAAAGATGGTTTTTGTTTAAACTTCCAAGAAAACTTTATTAGAATTCCTAATTCAGAAAAACCATTCCAGAAATTTCTTTTGGATAACATTCATTTACAGTAGTAGTTGTTACTATAAATCTGGCATATTAGTTGCAAGTCAAAATTGATGAGGTAGAATTATAGATTTTGTATGTTGACTGTACACACCACAGTATATGGAGGTCTCCTGTGGTCAATGTGTACATTTACAGACATTTTATAAGTGTTAAAATATAAGATCAGTAATCAACTGCTATTTATAGAAGTTTTTAGTTATTATATTTTTGCTTATAGGAAACCATTTTACTAGGATGTATTTAGTTAAAATCACAACTATAATACATTATGCTTTGGAAAAATACTATCCATGTGGTTCTACAGAAAAAGTTTTAGACATCTTAAATCATTATTCTAAAAATGTTCCTGTCCTAATCAGTTTGGACTGCTATTACCTACAGCTGGGTAGTTTAGAAACAATGAAAAGTCATTTCTCACCATTCTGTAGACTGAGAGACCAAACTCAGGAGGACAGCATGGTCAGGTTTTGACAAGGGCCTATCATGGGTTCCACACAGCTAATCATTGTGTCCTTGGGAGACAGAAAGCTTGCTAACTAGCTCTCTGAGTCCCTTTTATGAGGGCACAAATCAGCCATAAGGGTTCCTTGCTTATGACCTAATTACTTCTCAAAGGCTTTATCTCCTGATACCACCACATTGGGACTTAGAATTTCAACATGAATTTAGGAGGCACCAAACATTAAGCCCATAATATTGCCCCCACACAAGTAATTTTTATACTCTTACTTGAGAAAACCAAGGTATACAGGTCATTCAAGAAACTCAGGTCTCATTATATTTGTCATATATTCCCCAGTTGAATGCTCATTCCATAGAATTGGCTTTAAACCGTTTTTTACTTTTTCTCAGAAGCAGAAAATTTCAAGGAATTAAGATCAGTCACCAATGGGAATGCTTAAAGTATTATTATTAATCTCTAAAAACAAAAATAGTTATTCTAAAACTCTGAGCAGTAAGATAATCATTAGAATCATTTCCCAGTGACTACCTTGAATGAGACCATGTTCATTTGGATGTGTCAATTCTTATATGAAACAAGTAAATTAATAAGATGACCTTAAGCCTCACTCAGACGAAGAAAACCCAACAGTTTGGAGATAAAAATCATTATTTAGATTTTAAACTAGCACAAACTGACATTCAATTATGCTCTATATACAGCACATATCAAGTTCCCTGACATCAAATGAATCCTATAACACAAAACCTGTGTCCTCTACAGAATTATTTCCACTAACCTATGGCTGAAACTAATTCAATGTGCTTTGTAAAAGTGATTTCACATTTTTTAAAGTTTCACAAACAAGACTTAATCATGTTCTTCACTGAATAAGCAGAAAATATTAACTCCATTATTTTGATTCAAAGTGCTCTGAACATACAACTGCACTGGTCCCAATATTCTAACTCATATTTGCAAAGCAGGACTTGCTTTATTTTGAAAACAGTTAAATCACATGTGTATATAATATGTGTATATAATATTTGGCTGTAATCCATTATCAATTGTGTTGTTTATAATACAGCAAAATTATTCAATCTGATGAATTTCTATCAGCCTCAAGAAACTGCTTTCAGTTCTAATATTAAGCTTGTTGGAGATAATAATGCACAGAAATTTTTGTCTGTGTATTTATCTAAGAGTTTTTTCCAAGCGCAGAAGCTAAACAGATAAATTGGCAGTTAAAAATGCTTAGCTCACACAAATTTCTATGCAGAATGTAAAGTCTTTGTAAGAGTAGGGATGGAGAAAAGAGCACATGGGAAGATGACATAGCATGTATTTCCATTGTCATCTTCTCATCAAGATACCTTCCATCCCAGCCTGTTAAGTAAAGGGTTTTGACTGAAACATTGCATTGAAATTACTCACTCAGTGACAAAAGTCTTTAAAAGCTTCAAAACCAAAAAAAAAAAAAATCACCATTTCCCTCACATTCCCCTAACTAATCACACCTCATTCTGAGGCTCAGTCTTAAGGTTCTTTAGTGTTCCTTATAATCTTGAATGAAAGTGATCAGTCAGGAGTGTTGGCATGTGCCCAGCTATTTGAGAGACTGAGGCTTAAGGACTACAAATGCAAGTCTTGTCAAGGCAATACCATGAGACCTCCCATATCCAAAGCTAAATAAAATAATTAATGAATAAAAAGAGGTCAAGGAAAAAGGCTGTCCTACTCAGATCCAAGAGCAACTAACATTATTGTCCTGTTATTTTGCAATTCTCAGACAACAGTAAGAAAGGAGAGAGAGACAGAGCGCATGCACACCCACTTATATAGTGTCACTGAGTCATGGTCCAATTCCTCTTTTAGTTTTTCATATTGTAAGCAGGATGCCATGCACGTGAATGAAAACCACGTGGACAGAGGTTACGTGAACAAAATATGAGTACTGGCTGATATCAGCTATGACTGGCATCTCAGTCTGTGATGCCCAGGAGATAGGGCCTCCAGCTCAGAGGCAGCTTATTCAGGGTTGGGTCCCAAAGGTCTCACTGAGATCAATAGACTACAGGCAGTCTCTGGGCCATTCAAGAAGTGTCTGCTGAGACTCCCAGAATAACAGAGAACAAAGACGGGCTCCCTTCTCTTTGTTCACTTTGTATATGCTTTGAATATAGAAGAACATGGTGCTATATTTTTTACACATATGGAAATAGTATTTATGAACACGAGTGTAAGTATCTACCTCAGTGATTCTTTCTTTTCGGGGTTGCTATGCTTCCCTCTCTGCATCTCTACTATGTCTCCATATCCTTACCTCTTTGATCTTTTATTCCTCAATCTTTTTAATTCCCCCTTGATAAGCCTTGTGTTTAAAAATATGCGATTGCAAGTGCAAAAAAATATCCTAAATTATAATTAATGCAAATAATTTTAACTTATACAGTAGTCCCCCTTTATCAAACTCCCAGTGTATGCCTGTAACTGAGTGTAGTACTGAACTCTATATATCCTGTTTCTTCTACACATATAAACATATGATAAAGTTTAATTTATAAATGGTATGAATAAGAAATTAACAATAACTAATAATAAAACAGAACAATAATAACACACTATAATAAAAGCTATGTGAATATGGTATCTCAAGCAAATGTTTTATTGTGCTGTAGTTTCCTTTTTCTTGCAGTGATAAGAGATGATATAACTTGTGTGATGAGATAAAGTGCATGACATAGGAACTGCTAGGTAGAATTAGGCTATTGCATAAAGGTTACTTGAATTGTTACCTAGACAGTCAACATGATAATTGAAACGTTGTTAAATGGCTAATGGGTCAAGGAATATATTCAGTGTGGATACACTGTTCAAAGGGATGATTTGAATCCCAAGCTAGAGAGTGAGATTTTCATCATGGCACTTGCACAGCATGCACTTTAAAACTAATGAACTGTCTATTTCTGGAATTTGTATTTAATATTTTTAGGTCAAAACTGACTCAAGTAACTGAAACTATAGAAAGCAAAACCTCAGGTAAGGGAGGATTACTGTAAATGGTCTGTATTTTTTAAAGTGCTATTATATAATGATATTGATAAATTGTAAAGAGACAAAGAAATGTATGTTTATAGCTATTAATATTTATATAATACATGAGGATGAATAAAAGGTCATTAGTGAATCCCTACAACGGAGGTATCATGGGAAGATGCATAAGAATGGGAGTGAAGACTTTCAAAGAGTAATTTTTATGTTGTTAATTCTATAAACTTTATTTTTTACCTATTAAAAAAGTAAATTTAAAAACTAAAGTAAGTGTTAACAGACACTGCTTATAGTCACTCTCCAATGCCAGCACTGCCACTAGCCCCTGTTTAGGAGGAGACTGGGGTAATTAAGGAGGTCTTCCTACTGTGGCACCTAAAAAGCAGAATGCTGGCAAATCCAATGGAGCAAAGCACCTAGGAAACAACTGGCTACAAAAGCTTCTTTCAAGGTGCGCCTTCTACTGGAGGGGTAAAGAAAGCTCATTATTACAGGCCTGGTATTGTAGCATTTGGTGAAATCAGATGTTATCAGGAGTCCACTGAATTTGTGATTCACAAACTCCCCTTCCAACGTCTGATGGGAAACTGCTCAAGACTTCAGAACAGATCTGTGCTTCCAGAGCTCAGCTGTTGGTACTTTGCAGGCAGCAACTGAGATTTTTCTGGTTGTCCTTTATTTATTTTTGGTGAGGGGAAATGCAACTTCATTTTTTTATTTGTTCTTTTTAGTTATATATAACAGTAAAGTCTATTTTGACATATTTATACAAACATAGAGTATATCTTATTCTGAGTAGGATCCCAGTCTTGTGGCTGTACATGATGTGGAGATTCACTGTGGTGCATTCATACACATAAATAGGAAATTTATGTCAGATTCATTCCACTGTCTTGTCTTTTCTATCACTCCTTCCTTCCTTTAATTCCTCTTTGTTTAATCCAATGAATGTCTATTCTTGCCCTCCTACCCCTGATGTGTGTTAGCATCCACATATCAGAACAAACTTTAGATCTCCAGTTTTTTGGGATTAGCTTATTTCACTCAGCCTGAGAGACTCCCTCCAGTTGCATCCATTTACCAGAAAATGTTATAAAGTCACTATTTTTTAACAGCTGAGTAAAATTTCACTGTGTATATATATATATACCTCATTTTCCTTATCCATTTATCTGTTGAAGAGCACCTACATTAGTTCCATAGTTTAGCTATTCTTAGTTGAGCTGCTATAAACATTGATGTGGCTGTGTCACTGTAGTATGCTGACTTTTAAGACCTTTGGATATAACTGAGTTGGGTCAAATGGTGGTTCCATTTCAAGTATTCTGAGGAATCTTCATACTGCTTTCCACAGTGGTTGCACCAATTTGCAGTGCCTCCAGCAGTGTATGAGTGTACCTTTTTCTCAACATCCTCACCAACATTTACTGTTGCTTGTATTCTTGATAATTGCCATTCTGACTGGAGTCAGGTGAAATCTCAGTGTAGTTTTAATTTACATTTCTCTAATTGTTAGAGATATTGAACATTTTTTCATATATTTGTTGACCATTCATACTTATTCTTCTGTGAAGTGTCTGTTCACTTCGTTTGCCCATTTACTGACTAAGTTATTTGGGTTTTTGGTTAAGTTTTTTGAGATTGTTAGATATTTAGGAGATTAATGCTCTATCTGCGGTGCAGATTCCAAAGATGTCTTCCCATTCTGCAGGCTTTCTCTTCTGGCTGTTGATTGCTTCCTTTGCTTTTTAGTTTGATAGCATCCCATTTATTGATTCTTGATTTTACTTCTTGCCCTTTGTTGAGGAAGTCAGTTCCTAAGCTGACATGTTGGAGAGTTGGGCCTTGTTTTTTTGTTTTTTGGGTTTTTTGTTGTTGTTGTTGTTTTGTTTTGTTTTTAGTAGGCACAGAGCCTCTGGTCTAATGCCTAAGTCCTTAATCCACTTTGAGTTGAGTTTTGTGCAGGTGAGAGAAAGGAGTTAACTTTCATTCTGCTACATATGGATTTCCAGTTTTCCCAGCACCATTTGTTGAATAGGCTATCTTTTCTCCTATGTATATTTACGGTGCCTTTGCTTCTTATGAGGTAACTGTATTTATGTGGATTTCCTCTGTGTCTTCTTGTCTGTTCCATTGGGCTTCATGTCTGGTTTTGTGCCAATATCATGTCATTTTTGTTACTATAGCTCTGTAGTATAATATAAGGTTTGGTATTGTGATGCTTCCTGCTTCACTTTTCTCACTAAGGATTGCTTTGGCTATTCTGGGCCTCTTATTTTTCCAGATGAATTTCATGTTTGCCTTTTCTATTTCTATGAAGAATGTCATTGGAATTTTAACAAGAATTGCATTAAATCTATACAGTGCTTTTGGTATTATGGCCATTTTGCCAATATTAATTCTGCTTTTCCACAGACATGGGACATCTTTCTATCTTCTAAGGTTTGCTTCAATTTATTTCTTTAGTATTTTGTAGTTTTCTTGTAGATTGATTCCCAGGTTTCCTTCTTTCTTTATTGTTTTTTTTGTTTTTGTTTTCTCTTTTTAGGCTGTTGTGAATAAATGGGATTGTTTTACTAATTTCTCTTTCAGCTGATTCATCATTGGTGAATAGAAATGCAATTGACTTATGGGTGTTAATTTTATATTCTCTTATTTTGCTGAGTACATTTGTGAGTTCTAGAAGTTTTCTGGTAGAGATTTTGCAGAAAAATCATTTGATACAATACAGCATCCATACTCACTCATAACACTAGAAAAACTATGGAGAGTAGAAACATACCTCAACATTTTAAAAGCTATATATGTTAAACCCAAGACCAATGTAATTCTGAATAGAGAAAACCTGAAAGCATTCCCTCTAAAAACTGGAAGCAGACAGGGATGCCTTCTTTCACCACTTCTATTTAACACTGTCCTTGAAACTCTATTCAGAGCAATTTGGCAAAAGAAAGAAATTTAAGGGATACAAATAGGAAAAGTAGAGCACAAACTATTCCTATTTACCAATGAGATGTTTGACCTTTTTGAAGACACTAAAATATGTGCTATCCATACCAAATGTGTGACAATTATGCCAAAAGACATCCAACTAGCAAACTTCATATGTGGATAACTTGCTTAAGAATCCACTATGATGGTAAACATTTCATTCTCAAAAAAATTATATTCTCTTCTTCTTGTTACTGATAGTTTTGAATGTTAAGATACCCCATCCCATCGGGTCAAAAGGTACCTAGGTATATGACTGTGTGTGTGGAAAAATAGTGAAAAGAAATCAAGTATTAGCTATTTTTCCATTTTGATTTGTGTATGAATTTTTAATATAAATGTGGAATATAAAGAAGTAATGCAAGTCAAAATGTTTCAGCAAACAAGTTTTACCAGTTCAACTTTATAATAATTATAAATAAAACTGTTAAATTTTTCTGGACAATGCCAGCATTTGGATTTTTTAAACAAGGAAATTTCTTATTTATAGCAAAATAAGCAAATACATGTGTTTCCACTGGACTTAAATTTTCAAAATAGCAGAACTATGCCATTTCTCCTCCTCTTTTCAAAGTCATCTAAAACAAGAACAAAAACAAGACACTAATTCCATCTACAAAGAGACCAGTAAGCTAACATAATATTGATCTTTAATATGTGAAAATATACTGGGAACAATGGTAAATTCTTAGGGAAATGGAGGAGGTCAAGACTCAGAACAAAAGCAAAGAGAAGCAATTCACCGTGTGCCTGAAACTTTCAGGAAGTTAAATTATAAGGTAGGCAAGGTGTGAGCTGAGAATCTGTCTAAATGGGTCTTCATACTCCCATGTCCCTGTCACATCTTCCAGAGTTAGGCCACCATCTGTACCATCACCCAAGGGAGAGAGAGAGAGAATTGTAACAAAAGTATAGCTGAAGAGGGTTCAGAGTCAGAAAAGGCTGGGGGTGAAATCTGTATCCTAAATTACAAGACCTCACCCTCCATGCACTCTGTCTTCAACTAGCTCCCACACTGCAGTTCCTAGGAGTACACCCACAAACAAAGGATCAGTGGATCTATGTGTGGAAGAACTAAACAACTCAGAGAAAAACATTAGGGATATAGTCATGTGTGAAGTTTGTTTTATACTGCTCTACTATGAAAGTTACAAACCAACAAACAGAGCTTTCAGTCACTGTTTTATGAACTCATTTTGAAATATAAATCTGTGGCCAAAAGTCAACACATCTGATGAGAATCTCTATCAGACAAGTAAGGGAGCACAGCAAATAAAAAAAAAGACACAATGAATGGGAAAAAAAGATAACTTCAAAAAAACATAAATAATCTCCTGAAAGAGTTGGCAGGGACAACATCAAAATATTATAAAAATAAAATGTAACATTTAGAATTAAGAAAGTATTAAAAAGTATTTTCCTTAACTTTTAAAGATATAATTACTGAAACAAAAATGTTACTTCAAAATGCAAACAATAAATTAAGGATATTATCCAGAAAGTAGGAGAAAAAGACAAAAAAAGTTGAAAGAGGATAAATGATAAAAAATTAGATCAATTCAAGAAGCTCAACATCTGATTCATACGATTTCAAATTAGAGAAGAAAAAAATGAAAGTAGGAACATACCACAAAAATAATACAAGAAAAAGAAAAATCAGGATTAGTCTCCAGATTAAAAGGTTTACACAGTGCCCTGCAAAATGAATTTTTTCAAGTTCCACCCAAGACAAATGAAACTTCAGAACATCAGTGATAAAGAAATGACCCTAGAAACTTTCAGAGAGAAAACAAACAAACAAAAATAGATCTCAAAAGGGAATTCTTTAAAAACAACAGTATGTAAATAAATAACAATAAAGATATGCCTTCAAAAGAGTGAAAGTGACTAAAACTATATTCATCAAGACTACTACTGAGCTGTTAGCTTTATATCAAGGCATTTTCAGGCTGGTAAAGACTCAAAAATATTACTCATGATTCCCTAGCAAAGTACACCATCAAGAGAGAAAGAAATCATAACACCCAGGAAGCAGGGTATTCAATACATGTGAGAGGCAAAAGGAATTCCCAGAAAAAAGCAAACAATTTCAAGGTGAGAACAGCATGGTGATAGTACTGAAGAGAAACCCCTCCAGAGAATTTCAAGAGCAATGCCAGGAGAGGGGAGGCACCCCCAGACTCCCTACACAGCTGCCACCTGGAAAGCTGTATTAAGAATGTTTAGGCAGTTTCTTGGGAGGGTTGTAAAGATTTGATCAAAGGATTGAAGAAAATGCAGCAAATAAAACAGGGCAATTATTAACCTCAGGAAAAACAGATTTCAGAATAAAGGAAATATAATCATAATATATTATGTAGTGGTGAATGATATTTGCATAGTCATATTAATGGAATTACAAAATATTGTCACGTGACTTGCTGTCAGTAGGGGAAGTGGGGAAGATAGGCTGTCAAAAGAACTTTTCAGTTACAGTAATAGGAAGTCATTAGATAATACCTAAAATATCTTGTGTTTACAGTCTAATAAAAAAGTTTCTAACTTATGCTGACACACAACACAGCAAATGTATATTGATCAATGCACGCTTAAAAGGAAAAAAAAAAAGGGTAAATCATCTGGACTATCTGACCTGATAGAATTATTTTCTGGCAAAAGGAAGACAAAATATTTTATTTTTATAAGACTTAAGTCTGGACTTTTTAATCACAGATTATTTTGATACAAAATAATTTCATGCATCCATGTGTCCACTGTTACATTTAATCTTCAGGGTACCACATGAAGGAAGTGGGTATCGTGTATTTTGCTGATGAAGAAACATATGAAGTGTCTGCTGACTTTCTTGAAAACTAACCAGCAAATTAGTGTCAAAGCCATATGGACAGCTAAGTGTCTAAGGCCCTTCCAGGATGTGTGTTTTCCTCTGTATTCTTTCATGTTAAGTATAGGACTTGTAATTATTTACTCAAGGACTTTTAAATAATGATTATTAGGTAATAATAAGAAATCTCTGGACTTATCCATAATTTGACAATCTCCAAGATGTTTCTTGAAGTAGCCATAATGAAGATCAGGAAGAAGCAATCAATTACAACCTCACCTTTCATGATATGCACATGCTCCTATCCAACACCCTCCTCCCAGAGGAGCAAAAATGAGTCTGGAAACAAGCCCACAACTATGCTGATGAAGTCCACCAAACTACGCCTGCCCATGAGCACTGAGTAGGTCCCTAACCAAAATCCCAAATGGGATTATAATTCTCCAGAGGGTCAGACAAGAAGGGACCAATTCACCACCTGCCTCCTGACAGGGCAGCTCATAAAGCCATCAGTTATGATCATCTCTAAGAGGTCATTCAGGATAAAAATGAAAACCCTTCCTCCTATTTAAACCACCTGACTGAAGCCCTACTCCAATATACCAACTTAGATCCCAAGTCACCTGACGGTCAAAACTTACTCATGACGTACTTCTCCTATAGCTTCCCTGACATTAAAGCCAAACTTAAAAGCTGGAGCAATGTCCCCTCACCCCACAGGCTCAAGTACTTGAGGAAGCCTTCAATGGCAGAGATGGAAAGTCCCGCAAGGTTGAATATCAAATGCT
Source organism: Marmota monax (assembly GCF_021218885.2). Lineage (NCBI taxonomy): Eukaryota > Metazoa > Chordata > Mammalia > Rodentia > Sciuridae > Marmota > Marmota monax. The sequence goes on from NW_026692780.1 coordinate 38,159, forward strand.
AACCAAAGCATTTCTGCAATCTCCCGCTGCTAACACTGCCCCTACAACCCACAGAAAACACTCCAGAACATGCTATAGGTATGGTCAGCTGGGCAACTGGGCAAAATTTTGCTCTAATCCTCGCTAACCTCCCACTCCCTGTCCTAAATATCCCAGGCGGGCCATTGTTGATTGCCCTCTTGCCCAGAGAGACAGGAGGTCACACAGCCCCATCCAACCATAGGCAGACCTTCTGGGACTGGCTACAGACAACTAACAGGGTCCAGGATACCAGCACCTGAAGACCACCATCACAGGGACCCAGGGTAACCATTGTGGTAGCAGGTAGGCTCATCTCTTTCCTCTTGGACACCTGGGCTATATTCTCAGTACTTGTCCAATTTGGGGGACCCACCTCTACCTCCACAACCTCCACTGTTGGGGTAGAAGGCAAACCATATCAACCATTATGAACCCCACCTCTCACATGCTCCACTGATGAGATCCCTTTCTCCCACTCTTTCCTTATTATTCCCCAAGCCCCATTCCCTTTCTAGGTAGACATCTCCTAAGTAAATTCAGCTCTTCCATTTTTTTCCCAGGAGGGGCTCTCTTCCAGACACTCCCCCACTCCCACTCCTCCTCCTTCTAGCACCTACTACCACCCCCTCATCAATATCCTGGCCCCCATCCTTGGTCAATCCCAGTTATGGGACATACACAACCCCTCTGTAGCCACACACCAAGATCCCATCCTTATCACACCCAAAAACCCTTCTCTCTTCTCATCCCAATCCCAATACTCCCTACATCTAAAGAGCCTCAGGAGACTCAGACCCATCATTTATGACCTCCTAGCCAAAGGCCTATTGCTTTCACTTTGTACAGATGCCCCTTATAACACACCCATTCTCCATGTCAAGAAACCCTCAGGCACCTTCTGTTTGGTCCAAGACCTCTGCCTCACCACACCTCACCCCATTGCTCCAAGTCCATGTAGTCTCTTGTCCTCCATCACCACCTGCACAGCACACTATTTAATTCTAGACCTTAAGGATGCCTCCTTCTCCATTCCCTTGCACAAAGATTCTCAAGACCCCTTTGCTCTTACCTGGCCTGACCCAGACATCCAGGTGTCCACAAAACTTGCATGGACAGTCCTTCCTCAGGGCTTTAGAGATAATCCCACCTGCCTATACTTGTCACCATCATTCCTCCTCCAATATGTGGATGACCTTCTTCTCTGCAGTCCCTCCCTATATCAAAGTAAAACCCACACAGCCAAATTACTGAACTTCTTGGCCTTGCAAGGATATTGTGTCTCCCTCTCTAAGGTTCAGCCCTCTCTTACCGCAGTCATTGATTTGGGCTTCCAACTAACCCTGTCCCACAAGGCCATTACGATGGATTGAAAAAAACTCATTTCTCACCTTCCTGTTCCCACTACCAAGGCTGAAGATCTCTCATTCCTGGAATTAACAGGATACTTTCGGGCATGGATACCCAATCACTCTTTGATGGCTCAACCCCTTTATGTCAGCACAAAGGGCCCCCTCATGGAGCCCCTCATCACACCCATCAACAATCCCCTCGGCCTCCAACAAGCCTTCCTGCAGGCCTCAGGCCTTCACTTGCCTGATCCGTCTCACCCCTTTTTTCTGTATGTAACAGAAAACCAAGGATTCATCTGGGAGCTCGAGGCCACCAGGTGGGACCATCCTGTGCAGCCATGGCATTTCTTTTGGAGCGTCTTGACCCAGCAATATGGGGACTGGCACCTTACCTCCGGGTACTGGCCTCCTCAGGCATCCTGATCCAGGAGTCAAAGAAACTAACATTTGGGTCACCTCTAACTGTCCTCTCCCCCACCCCTTAACTGGATTACTCTCCTGTAAAAGTCTTGAGACCCTGCCCCCTTCCCGCATTCTTTCCCTTCAGATCTCAATGATGGAAGACCCCACTCCAACCTTCAAAACTTGCCCATCCCTCAACTCTGCTTCCTCCTCCTAGTGACTCCAATCCACATCAACCTCTCCATTCCTGTACAGAGACCTTAGAACAATTGCTCCCCATCCCTCCCATATTCAGGAAGGACCCTTGCCAACTCCCTCATATACCTGGTTCATGGATGGGAGTCCCTTTTTACATAAAGGCCTTAGAATAGCAGGCCTTCATGTAAAAAAAAAAAATAGAAGTGATAGAGGCTAACCCCCTACCCCCTAACACCACCAATCAACAAGCAGAACTAATAGCTCTAACCCAAGCCTTTATCCTAGCAAAGAGTATGTCTCTAACATTTATACAGATTCTAAATATGCCTTTCATATATTATTAGCTCACACAAGCAATATGGAAAGAACGGGGACCCATGACTACCAAAGGCTCCTCCATCTCCAATGCTTCATACATCAGTGTCATTCTAAAGGCTCCCTCCTTCTTCTCCTATTGGCAGAGTACACTGCAAAGCCCATCAAACAGATAATTCTATTATGACAGCAGTCAACAGCCTGCCAGACCAAATGGTCCGGCAGGCAGCTCTATTCTACCTCCCCAACATAGAATCCAATACCATTCTTCTTTCTACACCCCCAGACATTGTCCAAATCACATCTACACCCCCAACACTACCCAAGGTACCCATTACATCCTTACTATCTACACTACTTACTTCCCCCTAACCTGACTTCTCTAAGGGACTTTCCCATACAATCTCTAACACTCACCCGCCGACCATACCAAATTCCTCCAGGACCTCTCCCCTTTTCGTTACTATCAATTTCTTTTCATCCTATGAACAGAGCTGGCCTCTGACCCAGGACTTCAAGTCCTCTCTCTTCCAGCTCCTTCAGGATTTACATTTTTAGAGATCCTTCATTGACTTTACCCCAACTGAAACTAACCTCTTTCCTCACTCTCTCCTCTATGCCCTTTCCTTTTTCCATATGCCATGATCATCCTATTACCCCTCCTTCTCTGCTTCCCTCCTACGGCTCCCAGAATCCTCCTGGCACTCGTTATGCTTGGCAGTTTAAGATATATGCAATGGGCAGAAAACCTCCACTTTCTTTCTTTCTTTTTTCTTTTTTTTTAATTTCACAGATCAGCAAAGCCTTTATTCAGCAGTGGAATCATGCATCTGGTGGACCCTCTTTCCTGATGGAACATGAGCCACCGGCCCAAGGAGGAATCTGTGCTTATATATGTTACACTGAGAAATGACTTAATTATTGACAAAGTGTGTCAGTTCAGGCACTCAGGGAACAAGTTGTTTTAGAATTTGAAATTTGCTTTTTTTTATTTTTTAAGGTTGGTTGTTCAAAACATTACATAGTTCTTGATATATCATATTTCACACTTTGATTCAAGTGGGTTATGAACTCCCATTTTTACCCCGTGTACAAATTGCAGAATCACATCAGTTACACATCCATTGATTTACATATTGCCATACTAGTGTCTGTTGTATTCTGCTGCCTTTCCTATCCTCTACTATCCCCCATCCCCTCCCCTGCCCTCCCCTCTTCTCTTTCTACCCCCTCTACTGTCATTCATTTCTCCCCCTTGTATTATTTTCCCCTTTCCCCTCACTTCCTCTTGTATGAAATTTTGTATAACCCTGAGGGTCTCCTTCCATTTGCATGCAATTTCCCTTCTCTCTCCCTTTCCCTCCCACCTCTCATCCCTGTTTAATGTTAATCTTCTTCTCATGCTCTTCATCCCTACTCTGCTCTTAGTTACTCTCCTTATATCAAAGAAGACATTTGGCATTTGTTTTTTAGGGATTGGCTAGCTTCACTTAGCATAATCTGCTCTAATGTCATCCATTTCCCTGCAAATTCTATGATTTTGTCATTTTTTAATGCAGAGTAGTACTCCATTGTGTATAAATGCCACATTTTTTTTATCCATTCGTCTATTGAAGGGCATCTAGGTTGGTTCCACAGTCTTGCTATTGTGAATTGTGCTGCTATGAACATCGATGTAGCAGTGTCCCTGTAGCATGCTCTTTTTAGGTCTTTAGGGAATAGACCTAGAAGGGGAATAGCTGTGGTTCCATTCCCAGGTTTCCAAGAAATCTCCATACTGCTTTCCAAATTGGCTGCACCAATTTGCAGTCCGGGATTTCTTGTAGAAATAGAGAAAGTAATCATGAAATTCATATGGAAAAATAAAAGACCCAGAATAGCAAAAACAATGCTAAGCAGGAAGTGTGAATCAGGTGGTATAGCGATACCAGACTTCAAACTATACTACAGAGCAATAGTAACAAAAACAGCATGCTACAGGTACCAAAACGGGTCGGTGGACCAATGGTACAGAATAGAGGACACAGAAACCAATCCACAAAACTACAACTATCTTATATTTGATAAAGGGGCTAAAAGCATGCAATGGAGGAAGGATAACATCTTCAACAAATGGTACTGGGAAAACTGGAAATCCATATGCAACAAAATGAAACTGAATCCCTTTCTCTCGCCATGCACAAAAGTTAATTCAAAATGGACCAAGGAGCTTGATATCAAATCAGAGACACGGCGTCTGATAGAAGAAAAAGTTGGCTACGATCTACATACTGTGGGGTCGGGATCCAAATTCCTCAATAGGACACCCATAGCACAAAAGTTAATAACTAGAATCAACAAATGGGACTTACTCAAACTAAAATTTTTTTCTCAGCAAAAGAAACAATAAGAGAGGTAAATAGGGAGCCTACATCCTGGGAACAAATCTTTACTCCTCACACTTCAGATAGAGCCCTAATATCTAGAGTATACAAAGAACTCAAAAAATTAGACAATAAGATAACAAATAACCCAATCAACAAATGGGCCAAGGACCTGAACAGACAATTCTCAGAGGAGGACATACAATCAATCAACACGTACATGAAAAAATGCTCACCATCTCTAGCAGTCAGAGAAATGCAAATCAGAACCACCCTAAGATACCATCTCACTCCAGTAAGATTGGCAGCCATTATGAAGTCAAACAACAACAAGTGCTGGCGAGGATGTGGGGAAAAGGGTACACTTGTACAAAACCTCCACTTTCAATCATCTCCACCTTCTGTCCCATTAAGGGCTGTCAAAAGGCCCTCTCCCTCACATTCTACTTTGCACAGATATGCATCACCAACTGTTTTACTGGGCCAAATACACCCAAACAAGCTTTTCCTATCATAATTTCTATCTCTGGTTAACTTCTGATAACTCCAATACATGCAACAAAATGGATTGGAAGGGATGTTCCAAATGGTCCTGCAATGACCATTATATGGATAGTAGATATGGCTCTTTCCAACAGACTGTTGCTTTCCAACAGACAACCCCCCTCCTTCTCCAAACCCCTATGATAGGGTCCTGCCTTTACTTACTTTCAGGATTGATGATCCTTGGGACACAAAGTGGGAAAAAAGGAGTAACTGGCTCCATAGACATTTATGTAGGAAACTCAGACCCTCGTGGATCCATCCAGATAATCTGAACCTATGACCAAATGCCACACACCCCATTAGATATAGGTCATTGATATTGTAAAGGACAGCTCCCGTGAAATCTCCTAAAACTTACAAAAGAGACATCCTCAGACTTCCTAGCTCTAAATCATATATTATTCTCTCTCCGTCTTACACCATATAGTAAATCAGTCCCTTTATAAATAAGACTGCTTCATATGTGGCCCAATGGATGATCAACCTATATCAGCCATTTTCCTATCCAATGTGGCCATACCCATCAACTCTAGTATCCCCATTTTACAAAAATTCACTGACAGCTGCCCTTTCATACAGCAGGGCTAAACAGATCTTGCTGGAACACCCCAACTAACACCCACACCAGCCCCCTTGCTCTCTACACCATATCATCATGGGGTCAGACTCTTCCATGAGCCCCCCAGGAACTCACTTCTTATGCCAAAATAGTTCCCTCACAATATGCATCAATACTTCCATCCCAGGCCTTTGCGTCTTGATTGTTCTTTCTTCCAGCTCACTCTCTATACTTCGTCAGAGATGGCTGTGTTCATTTTCCCTCCATCCGTGATAACACAATCTAAGTGGGCAGTCATCCTTACAGTCCTCCTAGGCATTAGTAACCCTGGGGACAGAAGAGGAAGCTCTTGGACATAGCCTTAACTTGGCCTCCCAACTTGACCAACTTGGCGAGGAAGTAGTCAGATCCACGGACACTTCAACTGAGGCTATCTGCCTCCTACAGGTTCAGCTCCTGTTCCTGGCAGAAGTCACCCTACAAAACAGGAGGGCAATAGACCTAATAATAGCCAAAAAGGGAGGCACCAGGTTTTTCCTTGGAGAACAATGTTGTCACTATGTCAACCAATCAGGAAAAGTGGAACAAAACAGAAACCTTACAGAATCTAACAGCTATGCTCAAACTCGAGTTCTCAGGCCACTCCCTGCTTCTTCTCTCACCAGCCTAGGGAACCCATCCATCCTTGGGGCTTACCCCTTCTGGGATCTCTCTCTGCCATTTCTCTGCCTGATGTTTTTATTTTATCATGTGTTTTTAAGTGTTTACAGGAATCCATCATGAAAAGAACAAAGACCTTGACCAACCAAGTGGTCAACGAGACACTTCTGAGGGAATATACTCTCCTGATAGAAGAAACCCCTCTAGGACCTGCCTCTGCCCCTGTCGCCCACCCCCATGCCAGCAGGAAGTAGCCAAAGAAGAAGAAACCTCCATCCATAAGCCACCCTAAACCCCAATATTAAAACCAAAAGGAAGCTGTTGGCATGACTACAGCCATCCTCCTTTCCCCACCCCCACTTTATGAATACTGTTCTTATCCTCAAGAAATATAAACTTGCCCATCCTTGAGATAGAAGCTTGCCAGTCTTTGGTCTTGTTCTCTCCCTGAGAGATAAAGACTTGCCCATCTCTGTTCCCAAGAAACAGAAACTTGCCTTCTGCAAAATCAGGTGAAGCTTGTTATGCCAATCACAAGGGCAACATCTGCCCCTAATGGGCAGCCATTATTCTGGCCTGTAAAAAGTAACACTTGTGAGAGATTCTGCTGCTCTCCCTCACTGTCTGCTAGTGTAGCCTTATCAGGTGCCTAACAATAATTATGTTTTCTGCCTCTGTCCTTGGTGTGTGTGTGAGCAGTCCTGAGCCAGTTTTTTTTCCAGAAGCAATGAAGTTATTATTTCTGAATGACTTTATTGAAAATCCAAAAGTGTCCAATAAATATATTCCCTATTTCTTTAGGAACTTTCTTTTTGAAAAGCTTTGTAGTTTGTGGTTTTGGACAAATGGAACTTGTTTATTTTATCAATTCTCTCAAATTTATTGGCATCAAGTTAGTCATGATAGTCTCTTATTGTCCTTTCAATAATGTCTGTGGTCATATTCTTTCTTTCACTTCTGATATTGGTAATTTGTGTCTTCTGCTTTACATGTTCAACCTTCAAAATTCTCTCAATTGTCTTTATTTTCTCAATTGAATAGGGTTTTTTGTTTTAAAAGATATCTTTCTGTTTTAAATTTCATTGATTTCTGCTCTTTATATTTTTCTTTCTTCTACTTTGATATTAATTTGCTTTTCATTTTCTACACTTTTAAGGAGAAAACTTTGGGTTTTAAGATCTTTGGGATTTAAGATCTTTCTATTATAAGAAGGCATTTAAAGATATCCATTCCTCTCTAAGCATTTTTGGCTATATCCCATAAATTTAGATACACTGCATTTTTATTCCAATTCATTTCAAAACATTTCTAACCATTCATGTGATCTATGCTTTATCTATGTGTTATTTAGAGTGTATTATTTAATTCTCAAATATTTGGGATTTTCCAGCTATATTTCTGCTAATAATTTCTTGCTTAATTCCATCATGATCAAAGAACTTAATTTATATGATTTTCATCCTCTTAAACTTTTGACAGTGGTTTTATGGTCTACATTATGGTCTTTTCTAATGAATATTCTATATTAATTTGAAAATTTATACATAACATTCTACTTTGTTAACTACTTCTCCTTTCAGTTCTATCAGGTTTTGTCTCATGTATTTTAAATCTCTATTAGTAGTTGTTCATATATTAGAATTATGTTGTCTTGATAAATTCATCTTCATGATTAGATATAATCCTTCATTATCCTTGATAATAATTCTTGCTCTGAAATCTTTTGTCTAATATGAACGTGGCCACTTCAGCTTTCTTTTGATTAGTGGTTACATGATACATCTTTGTTCATCCTGTTACTTTAAACAATCATCCTATTTATATGTAAAGAGTGTAACTTGAAATCTAGCAAATAGCTCAGTTTTGCTTCCTGACCCTGTGAGATGGTCTATGTCTTTTAACTGGAGTATTTAGACTACTTAAATTTAATGAAATCATCATTAAATATCAGCTTGCTACCTGTTTCCTGCTTTTTACACTTGTTCTTTATTCCTTTTCTCTTCTTCACTTGCCTTGTTTGGGGTTCAGCATATTTTTAGTATTCCATTTTATCTCAAGTTAAAATAGCTTGTTATCTGTACCTCTTTGTTTCTGTTGCCATCCTTCTCATTGTTGTTTTAGCTGTTGCTCTAAGTTTTGCAACATACATATTCAATTTATTTCAGTATACCTTCAAAAAATAAAATACCACTTCACCTATAGTGTGCAACTTTACAACAGTATATCTAAGGAAGTTATATGCATATGTGTACAGTAGACAGAAGTTCTACATCACAGGTTGCCCATCCCATCCTTTGTGCCTTACTGTAGTTCATTTTAGTTTTACATTGTAAATCCCACAGTGAACTTTTATTAATGTTGCTTTTAACACTTAAAAATGGAAAAAAATAATTTTTATGTATTTGTATATTTATGATTCATGATTCTCTTTAGCTTTTTGTACAAATCTAATAGCATTTTTCCTTCTGCTTAAAGAACTTTTGTCATCGTTTATTTTAGTTCAGGTCTGCTGGCAGTAAATTCTCTTAGATATTAATGCCTAAAAAATAATTTTTAGAGTACTGTTGATTGAATTCTGGCTGCTCTACAACTGAGCTCCTTCTCCACTCCACTTTTTTTTTTTTTTTTGAGAAAGAGTCAAACTAAATTGCCCATTTTGGCCTTGAACTTAGTACCACAACTCTAGCCTTGAAATGTCTTCACCTGCATTCTTGAAAGATATTTTTTGTTGGAGATGGAGTTCAATATTTTCAGGATTTTTTTTTTCAGCCCTTTAAAAATTTTGCTCTATTATTACACAGAATTTTTCAGGTTGCCATACAAAGCTCCACAGAAATTTATCTTCTCACAGTTTTTGAGATGACAAGTTCCAGATCAAGGTGTTACTAGAGTGAGTTTCTTCTGAGATCTCTCCTTGGCTTGTGAAAGGCCATCGTCTCCCTGTCTCCACGTGGTCTTCCCTCTGTGTTCCTGGGTTCTATTCTCTTCCTATGAGGAAACCAGTCATATGGAGTAGGAACCAACCTAATGGCTTCATTTTAACTTAATTACCTCTAAGGTCTCTATGCTTTCTGAAGTACTTGTGTTTAGAACTTCAACACACGAATTTGGGAGGTATATATTCAGACATGAGAATCATTTTGCAACAAGAAATGTACTATGCTTAGCTTTGAGCCTATGTGTGTAATGTTTTGTTTGTTTGTTTGTTTTGTTTTGTTTTGTTTTGTTTTCCTGTACTGGGAATTGAACCCAGAGCTTTGTACATGCTGGGCAGGTACTCTACCACCAAGCTACACCACCATAGTTTCTTTGAATATTTTGTTTGCCACTGTTTTTCAAGAATTTGCCCAAGATGTTTCTTCCAGAATTTTTTTTCTGTATTTTTTCTTCTTAGAGCTTGTTGAAATTTTAAATCTGATACTTTTATACTCTAGGAAATTATAAATATATAAGCCCTTACTTCTTCAAATATTTTTCTGTCTCCTTCCATTTTCCTTTCCTCTACTTTCTTCAACACAGGACGTGTGTTTCTGGTGACTAGTTTAATGTGTGTCTGCCAATTCCATTGGTTGTTTCTATGTTTGCTTCCATGGATATTATATCCTAATAAGTACATGTAATTCTATCCTGCCTCTTTGTAAATTTGATAGATTTGTATTGGATGTCAGATATTTTGAATTTCACATTGGGGCCTGGGTTTTGTTATTTTGTTTTGACTTGTTTTGTTTTGTGCTGGTGAGGAGCAGGTTGTGCCCCACTCTGAGTGATTCCACGATACATAAAACAGTAGTTTTCAGGCTGTGTTTAACCCTGAGTTACTCCATGTTAGAAGCACTTTGCTATAAGTTACTCTATTTTGAGTACAGGTGCCAAGATAGAAGGAATCCACACCTTGTTTATATAAGTAAACCACTGTTGTGGAGTAGGTCGCTCAGAAAACACCAAGTCCCCGTTTTGTCCAAATTGAAGAGTTTTTATCCTGACCAGCTGGGACTGCTCCCCACAGGACCACGTTGTCTCTGTGGGAAACAGCCTGGAGCCTCAGTGTTTTAGGTTATTCAAAGGCAAAATCTGCAAAAACCACATCCAGGTTGAGGAAGCTGCAAGTACAGAACTTGAATTGCAACATTAGCAAAACAATGAAATGTCCTTAATCATATTTTCATTCACATTCATTTTTCTCATGGGATTTTCCATGATCATGATCAAAAGAGAAATGGATCAAAGTGACCCTAGCCAAATACAAGTTAAAGAATGGATACTAACATTTAATCAATTATTCCCCAATAAGGTATATTGCTGAAGAAAAATGGAGACTAAAGAGAACAGGTGAGATAAAGAGATAAGACCAGGCACTCACATCACATGAATTTTATATATATATATATATATATATATATATATATATATATATATATATATATATATATATATATATGATGTATATGACATATATATGAAGTGTTTAAGATATTAAAAATTAAGATTGGGGTAATCCAAGATGGCAGGCCAGAGGGAGGCAACATTCTGTGTCACTATGTGACCTGGGACTCAAATAGTGAGAATACTGCTTTCTGCAAGCAATATTCCTGTTTCCTGTGCAGGAATCATGGCCACCCTGCCCATGCAGGGCCCCAGGCCTCAGAGTCTGAGTAGGTCTCCCAACTACATGCTCATGCAGGACTAATGGGTGCCTGAGTGGGACCATTGGCATCAGCACCTGCCAGAACTTTTGGCCACCCACCCAAGCACAAATCCCAGATTCAGCCCCCCTGCAGGACACCTGGCTGCTACCCATATGCAGGAACTCTGGCCTCCACTCCCATGTGGACCCCCATCTACCAACATGGATCCCCCCGTCTCCTCCATCTTGGGACTCTGCAGCAGCGAAGATAGTCCCCTATGTGTGGTAGCCTGCCTGTACCTGGGAACTTCACCCAGTCTCTGAAGACAGCTGACAGCCACATGCTGGTATCTCTGCCCTCAGGATGGTGGAGCTAGTCTCTGAACTCATTATCCAATGCCATCGTCTGGCTCTCCCCACCCAACTGACACCCCATCACTGAAAGCAATTGCCTCCATCTTGGGTCACCTTCATCACGACCTTTAGTGGGGGCAACTCCCACATTGGAACTCAGGCTGGTCAGGTACCAGTTACTAACTCCCCCCCCCTCTCCCCAGCAGTCTCTAACCTGGCACAGTGACTGCCCAACACAAAACAGCTCTTAGCATGGCAGGTACACAGCACACAAGAGCCCCCATAGACAAAGGACTCTTATTAGAAAGCAGTAAGGGAGATGGTGAGTGTGATACAGTTTACAGGCTAACACAGAGACCAGGAACTAGAAGGTCTTCAGGTGAGATAAAGAGATAAGACCAGGTACTCACATCACACGAGCAGGCCCAAAATGAGATCCTTGAGGTGCAATCTCCCTTTGGGGTCTGAGAGGTCCCATACCCCACTTCCAGGTACCCTCTACCCAGGACCAATCCTTCCTCCCTGGTTACCTTCGCCATCCTGAGGGCAGAGATACCAGCTAAGAACAAGCGACCCCACCCATCGGATGAGAAGGGAAGCAGGAAAGATACTGATCTCCAATAGAAACAATCCTTGTTTCTTCCTTCGAGATTTTTTTAAAATCAAGAATCAATAAATGGGATTGATTCAAACTAAAGAGCTTCTTTTCAGCAAATGAAACACTCTGTGAGGTGAATAGAGAGCCTACAGAATGGGAGAAAATTTTTACCACTTGCACATCAAATGGAGCACTAGTCTCTAGGGTATATAAAGAACTCAAAAAGCTAAATGCCCCCCCCCCTCAAAAAGCCCCACCAATAAATGGGCCAAGGAATTGAACAGACATCTCTCAGTAGGAGATATACAATCAATCAACAAATATATGAAAAAAATGCTCATTATCTCTAGCAATCAGAGAAATGTAAATCAAAACTACTCAAGATTTCATCTCACTCCTGTCAGAATGGCAGTTATTATGAACACAAACAACAGTAAGTGTTGGTGAGGATGTGGGGAAAAAGGCACACTCATACATTGCTGGTGGGATTGCAAATTGGTGCAGCTAATATGGAAGCAGTATGGTGATGCCTTGGAAAACTGGTAATGGAATCCATTTGACCCAGCTATCCCACTCCTTGGTTTATACCCAAAGGACTTAAAAACAGCATACTACAGGGACACAGCCACATTAATCATAATTAATGATTATAGCAGCACAATTCACAATAGCTAAACTGTGGAACCAACCTAGATGCCTATCAGTAGATGAATGGATAAAGAAAATGTGGTATATATACACAATGGAATATTACTCATCATTAAAAGAGAATAACATCATGACATTTGCAGGTATAAGTGGATGGAGTTGGAGAATGTAATGCTAAGTGAAGTTAGCCAATCCCCCCCAAAAAATAAAAAAATGCTGAATGTTTTCTCTGATATAATGAGGCTGATTCATGGTGGGTTTGGGAGGGGAGCATGGGAGGATTATAGGAAGTCTATAGATAGGCAAAGAGGTGGTAGGCAAAGAGAGAGGGCATGGGGCTAAAAAAGATGGTAGAATGTTATGGTCATCATTACCCTAAATACATGTATGAAAACATGAACAGTGTGAATATACTTTGTATACAACAAAAGATATGAAACATTGTGTTATATATGTATAATATAAGTTGTAATACATTCTGCTGTGATATTGCAGCACAACTTTTCATTTCTCTGGTTGTACAAGATGTAGCATTGCACTATATGTGCACTCATACATCTATCTAGGGTAATGATATCCATCTCATTCCACCATCTTTCCTTCCCTTCCCTCACTTTCCTACCCTTTTCCCAATCAAAGCTCCTCCATTTTTCCCAAGCCCCCCTCCATTATGGATCGGCACCCACTTATCAGAGAGAACATTCAGGTTTGGGGGGATTGGCTTACTTCACTTAGCATGATATTCTTTAACTCCATCCATTTCATCTCAGTCAGAATGGCAGTTATCAAGAATACAAACAACATAGCTAATCCCAAAGAAACAAATGCTGAATGTTTTCTCTGATATAACGTGACTGACTTATAGTGGAATAGGGAGGGAGAGCATGGGAGGAATAGAAGAACTCTAGATAGGGGAAAGGGGTGGGAGAGGAAGGGAGAGGGCAGAGGGTTAGCAATGATGGTGGAATATGATGGACATCATTATCCAAAGTACATGTATGAAGACCCAAATTGGTGTGAATACACTTCATATACAACCAGAGATATAAAAATTTGTGCTCTATATGTGTAATATGAATTGTAATGCATTCCACTGTCATTTATTTTTTAAAAATCAATAAAATAAAAAAAGGTTTTAAAGCAAAATTTTCATGTTCAGAAAATTTTCAAAAAGGGATATAAAATGGGTTAGTTTGAGATGTTAGTGTTTCTTCAACTGCCTAGTTTAAAATTCCTTCTCCTTTATGAAGCAACAGCTGGGAGCAGTTGAAAAAAAAAGAATACAAACAAAATAAGTGTTGGTGAGGAAGTAGGGAAAAGGCACACTCATACATTTCTGGTGGGACTGCAGATTGGAGCAATCAATTTGGAAAGCAGTATGGAGTTTCCTTGGAAAACTTGGAATGGAACCACAATTAAACCCAGCTATCCCACTCCTCAGTCTACACTCAAGGTTGTTACCCCATCAGGGGAAAAACCCAGGATTAGCAGAGCTAGAAAGGCCAGGGTTGGACACTGTTCTTATGCAGAACTAAGCTGGGTCCTGTAAGTCCTGGACTTGGATCATCCTGAACAGGTCTCTCATTTTACATTTGCAGGTCAAGGGAGACTTGAGACACTGTCTGGTGCTCACATGGAATCCCAGGCCTCCACCTGCACCTTCTCCTGTCCTAACCAAAATTGCTGCCACATTTCCAACCTTTCCCTGTCAGGAGTGCTATAGCTCCACCAAAGGTCATTGATTTAGGGCAGCAGGATTTAAAACACACCTCTGCTTCAGTCCTCCCTTCCTCAGCCCCAGTTCCTCCTTCTGCTGCATCATAATGGGGACCCCAGGCACCCTTCCTGCACACACTCTTGCTGACTGATGATGGGTTCCCTTCTAGGGGGTCAGCTCCTGCCCCAGTGCTCAGCACAGCACCCACTGTGCCCCAGCCAGCCACTTCCGCTCTGCCTATTGGAAGTGTCCTTGTGCTCCCAGGCTCCCTCTTCTCCAGGAAGGCTTCTCCCACTCCAGTTGACAGAGACCTGTCATCCTCTTGCCCTTGGATGCATTGCCTATGGCTTAGTTTTCTATTATTCAGAATGGTTCAAACTGTGACCATCACATTGTTCATGATGAATCATATAATTTTATCTGTTAATTAAAAATAAATAAATAATGTACTTAACAATTAATAAGAATAGATGGCAGCTGTCAGGCTTAAGTGACAGTCTTCAGAGGACCCCTGCGGTGCCAAAACTCTTCAGCTCCTGGACTGTGGGGAGGCCCAGAGAATCCTAGGGAAAGGGCTGTGCAGCTGGAAGGGCCCTGTATGCAGCCAAACAGAGGGACACTGGCAGATGAGGACAGGTAAAAGCTGTCAACAACGAGTTTGCCCATCTTGGTGAATACCAACTTAGTATAAATCCTGCCAATTACCAGAAACAATTTAAAATAAGACTTAATCTTACTAAGCCATTTTTAAAAGGAAAAAAATGGAAATTGATTGCTAAATTGTAGGTTCCAGGGCAGATGGGGTCCTCGAAAGACCCTATTTCAATAAGCCTAGTCAATTATTTTCATTTACAAACTTAGCAAAGAAATCCACACTTTTTCAAGCTCTCAAAGAGATTTTGATGTAAATTGGAAATTTAAAAACCATGGCCTTGCCACTTAGCTTCCTGCCCCATTTGTAAACACTTTTAAGGCAGGATTTGTTTCCTAATGCTTTGAAGGTGCCCCATGCAGAGCACATAATTTGAAATTTCAGGGTCAGGTGCTGGGGCTTAGTGGACATCCTGTCTCCATGCTCATTTAAAAGGGTCTGATTGCCACCACCAATTTAAAAATATATATTTATATATGCATATATATGTGCATATATATGTGTATGTTTTATGCAGCATGCTAGAAATACATACACAAAATCTAAAATTGAGATACAATTTCTGTGGAAAAAGTACTTATTACCTGGAATTCATTTTAATGTTTAGTTTTCTGTTCTGTTCTGAAGGAAGGAAGATTGGGTAGGGCCAATAAAGTTGAGCTCACAATCCAATGAGTCATATCTCACAGCTTCAGAAACACTGATCTAGGACTCACAGCCTAGTTTGGAAGTGTCAAGAAGCAGTACAGAAAATAGAAGGAGGCCAGTAGAGTAGAGGAAAGGGGAGGAGATAGGGAGGGAAAGGGTAAGGATGTTGGCCAAATTATAGTGTTATATTGTGTGCATGTATGAATATGAGAATGAATTCCAACGTTCTGTATTATTATAATGAACAAATAAAAAGTTTTTTTAAAAAGAAGCAGCACAGTGAAGTGGCTAAAAATACAGACCCTGGGAGCAAGTTGCCAAATTCAAGTCCCTGTTCTCCCACTTAACTATCTTTGTGAATTTGGGCAAGAGTTATGCTTTCTATACCTCAATTCCTTTTTCTACACAATAGGATAATAAGAATAAGTTTCTCCTCCAGCTGGTGTGAGAATTAGGTGAGGTAATATATAAGTTCAGAAAATTTCCAGGCACCTAGTAAGAGCATTCAAAGCATTAGCTGCCGCCTCCTCCTTCTTCTTCATCACCACCATCAATGTTGATCCTCCATACAAGGCTAAATTGCAATACCACTGGTGGAAAAAACAAAAGGCAATATCAAAGAGTTTATTTGCAACGCTGTACAAAACTCCACAGTGTGCAGGGCAGGGTGTAGCAATGCCCTGGGCCCCCGGACAGGCAGACTGTCCTCCTGCTCCTGTTTGCAGGGGAGAAGTGGGAGGGGCTTCTGTTTCCAGCCATGGTGCTTGTCCTGGAGAACATGACTTCTGGTACTGAATGGCTCTTTATGCCTTCCACTAGCAAACATTTTATTTTCTTGATCACATTTTGATTCACTGAGAATCCCAAAGCTCCCAGGGTGAGAAGGGCTTCTGGCAGGGTCTGACTGTTGAGGTTCCCCCCAAATTCCTATGTTGAAACCTACCCCCATGCAATAGTATTAAGAGGTAGGACCTTCAGGAGGTGATGAGCTCATGAGGGCTTCACCCTCATTTTACCCTTTTGCCATATGAGGACTGAGTGGAGAGCAGCTTTGTCCAGATGATCTTGGACCTCCCAGACTCCAGAAGTGTGAGCAATAAATCTCTTTCCATTATAAATGACCCAGACTAAGGTATTTTGTTATAGCAGCCTAACAGATTAAGGCAACTTCTTTCTTACAATGAATCCTGGGGACCATATTAGAATGTTAGTCCATAGTAAGGAAAATTGGGTTTCTTTTCTTATCAATTCATTACACTCAATCCAGTAAGGAACAACCCACAGGGAGAGTTTAAAAGAAGGGAAAAGCAAACCTTTCAATTATTCCAAAGGCCAGCATAATTTAACCAACCTCTCCCAGCAGCACCTCAAATACATGGATGGCAAAATTAAGAGGCACCTGCTATCAGATGGGAGGCAGATAAATTTCTAGAACTTTCTACCAGTCACCCAAAAAACAAATTCAGGAAAAAAAGAACTGGAAACTTGTAGTAAATGTTTCATTGGTCATGATGATCAAAAGATGATGGTTAACACACACACACACACACACACACACACACACACCTCATTCCTCCTGCTGCTAGGCAGAGTGACATGTCTGCCTTGCACTGCTTTGGCTGGGCTTCTTATCCTGTGGGCCCTGCAGCCACGGCTCCTCAGGACCCTGCCCATCATTCACCCTGAACTTCCACTGCCCCTGGTTCTCATCTTCCCTCAACACGTGCCTGGAGTATGCTCTTTCAGGCAGAGCTGTGAAAATCGGAGGCCTTGGTCGCCTGAGTCTGCAGTGGGTAGTTCGCAATGTCCGTGACTTCTTCTCCTTTCCAAACTCTCCTTCTCTCCCCTCTCCCACCCCATCATTGTTCCCCAGAAACAAATAGGATGGCTTCACTGGTCAATTCTTTACATGTACAAACACCAAAAGCAGAGGAAACGCCCCTGGGCCACCCCCTCTCCCCAAACCCAGCGCTGGAAGAGCAGTCGGCGGGAGAGGCTGCTGGAACCACGAGCTGCGGGACTGTCCAGCTTTCCTGGAAACTTCTTTGGCCTCTGGGCTTTACCTGGAGGCCTCTTCCTTCAGCTCCTTGTTTTCCCGCACCTCTTCCGCGTGCTTGTCCTGGGAAGAAAGGGAGGGACAGGGCAGGTCACACAGGCTGCCAGGGCCTAAAGGAAGGCAGAGGGGCGAGAGAAGGGCACAACAGGATGGCCATCAGGAACAGTGGAGCAGTGTCGGCCAAGGCGTCCCGGGAGGGGCAGAAGGCAGCAGGTGAGTGAGCCCAGGGACAGGTGGGTCCTAGCCTCCCGCAGGGCCCCCAGCCTCTTTCCCTCTCCTCTGGCTACTGTGACAGCTGGACTGGCAGCTTGGCTTGACTTACTATAGGGAGCTGCTGGGGTAGCTTGTGCGGAAGGAGCCCCTAGGAGAGCAGGACCACTGCAAGCCCCGCCTACAAGTCACCAGTCTGCGCCATCTGCCTGAATTCCTGGTCCACCCCCCTTATTGCTTATTGCCCACCCCCCTCAGCCTCCTTCACCCGCTTTCTTAAGGTAAGAGATCCTTCATTTGTAATCCAGCCCAAAGGCAGGCCCTGCCCTCTGCGGCCCGCTAGCTGCATGGCCAGCTGCATGGCCAGCTGCATGGCCTCAGCCGACTCCTCCAGGTGGGCCACGTTCTCTGATCAGGGCGGGGCCTGGAGGGCGGCTATGGCACCTCCTGAGCTCTGTGAAGGCAGCGTCCACCTGCAGCGCTGCATACTGCCTGCCTCATGCTACTGCTCACTGTGCAAACTTCCAGATCCTCATGTCTTCTAGTTTGTATTTCCCATCATGGCACCTTGCATTTGGCAGGTGCTGGGTAAATGACCCCCCTTCCAGTCCCTGGTATAATCACGTTCAAATGGCAGAATTGACCTGAAGTAGACCCATTGAGGCAACCCAGGCTCCCAAGCTAGACCTTAATCTAGAGCTCTCTCCCTAGAGAGGACCTGGAACTTCCCATGGGTTGGAGGCAAAGAGCAGTGTAGATTAAGCAGTGGTTCTCAAACTCCACCATGTGTCAGCATCACTTGGGAACCTCTATGGTCCCCAGAGACCAACCCTAGAAAGCCATGGTAGCAGGTGTGGGGCAGGGTCCAAGTATGTGTAGTTTTAAACTTTGCACCAAATAATTCTGGTGTAGACCATTGGGGACCCAAAGACTGGCCCAGAGGTTTTCCCACCCCACCTGCTGTCTCCTCCAGTGAATAAAGGTGAGTAGGATCAAGGTCCCAGAGAAAGATGCCCTCTCAAATGTCTATGCTGGCACCTTGCTGCCTGGAGTCTACCTTACCTCCACAACTCATGTTCTCCAGTGTGAACCTTTCCAATTGCTTCTCAGGTGAGCTCCCGGGCCCTGAGTTTCCAGCCTCCCTTTCCTTGTCTCCAAAGGCCCTCTCAGTGATGAAAGCCTAGTGACACAATGGTGGGCTGTTCTCTCTAACAAAGGCAAGCAAAGAGCCACCTGAACGTGGAGCCGAAGCACTGGTTTCTAGTCCCAACTCTACCCATGTTAGCTGTGTCACCCAGTGCAAGTCATCTGACTCTCTGACTGGTTTGCTCATCTGCATCAAGGATAATGCCTGTTCTGTTTACCACCATGGACTTGTGAGGCAGTAGTATAATGAGATAGAAGTGTTTGCAAATAGTCTTTCAAACTCTCTATCACCGGACCAGCCTCAATTATTTGTTTTGGACTTAGCCTCTGAGCCCATGCCCCCTCCTATTGTGACTGTAGATTTTTATTTTTTCTTCAAGAGTTTGTCTCGAGTCATCCCTTATTAATTGGGGAAGCCTGAAATCAGACCCAGATTGCTTCCCGCCCACAGGGTACTTGGTAGAGGCCTTGGTGCCCCTCATAGAATAGCATCAGAGTGAGGGGCTGGCACATGCTGACCAGAGCCAGGGCCTGCACAATGTACAGATCCCTGGAGAAGAAACCAGATCTTTCTAGTACAGTTTCTAGGTGGATGGGTGGGAAGGAGTGGGGACCACGCTGCTCACCATGGGACGAGGCCACCGATTGGGTCCGGGAGTCACCGCGCAGCAGGAGGCTCCTGGAAATAAAACACAGAGCTGGAGCTCCCCAGGAGCTGCAGGAGAAACTGGGGTGGCCTTGAGACTCAGGAAATGAGGCCAGCATGTTCTCCAACAGAGCACAGGCTGTTATTCTGCTGACATGGGGGACCAACCCCAGTCTCGCACATTTCTCATATTCAGGTGACACCATTTGGTTTATTGACAAATAGCATCCTAGTGGAAAGAACCTGAGACTCACTTGGTCTATATCAAAATGTCTGGAGAGAATTGTTTCCTGCTCAATGGGTGACTAAGCTTGTCCTACCTTGGACTTCAGAGTCAGCAATTTTCATTAAATCAGTTCATTCATGGATGAAGCCAGGTATTTATAGCCATGTGTCTATCCCTACTCCCTTGCCTTAAACAAGCTTTCTCTATTTAATGAAGGATACAAGGTCCCTAAGACAATGAGAATTGTTAGTTGTGTTACTGCAGAAAATTCCCTGAGGAAACCCAGAGCTTGGTTTGTGTTTCTTGCCTATAACTTTCCAAAACATCCCATTGGAGCTCTTTAAGGATCCTGCCTAACAGAACTATTTCCATTCCTGCTGAGGCTGCTTCCTCCTGAAACATATGTAGGTCCAAATACACTTGCCATGGAGGGAAGATGGAGCACCCCAGGAGCCTCCTTTGGAATCCAGGATCATTTATCTTCTCTTGCAGCCATTCCAACATGGCAGCAAGGTGGGCCTCCCAGTTTTCCTTATTGGATTCCATCTTCTTGGCCAGTTTTTCCTTAGCCATCTTGATGAAGTTGTTGTTTTCCTCAATGGCTTTTTGGATCACCTTTCGCTCATGCTCTCATTTCTCTGCTAGGTGCTTCAGGAGCTCAGCCTCCTGGTACTGAGGAAGCACAAAGGTAGAGAAAGGACCTTCAGGGTAAGCCTCACTGGGACATTTTTACCACCTTGGATTAAGAGTTCAGCACTTAGGACACATGCCTGCCTCACTGAGCTTGCTTTCTCACCTGTGAGCAGGAAGCAGGGACCTTCACGCACCCTCCCACTACCTGCAGAGCTTCCCACAGCCCTTGATGTTTCTCAGCTTTGTTCTAAATATCCTCAGGACCATCACCACCATCATATTAATTAGTTAATTCACAAACACTAGATGATTTCATACTAAGTTCCAGGTATTATTCTAGCAAACTAAGAAAGAAAGAAAAGGTCTAGTAGAAATAAAAAAATACCACCTAGGTGGCTTTCAACAAATAATGGATAAAAAATGTGGTGTATATATACAATGGAATATTACTCAGCCTTAAAGAAAAATTAAATTATGGCATTTTCAGGTAAATGGGTGGAGCTGGAGAATATCATGCTAAGTGAAATAAGCCAATCCGCAAAAAAACAAAGCCAAATGTTTTCTCTGATATACAGATGCTAATTCACAATGAGGGGGTTAAGAAAGAATAGAGTTATTTTAGATTATGTATAGGGGAATGAAGGAAGAGGAGGGAGTATGGGGGTAAGAAAGAAAGTAGAATGAATCAGACATTATCACCCTATGTATATATATAACTATATGACCAGTGTGAGTCTACATAATGTACATGAGAAATTATACTCCATTATATATTATGTATCAAAGTACATACTACTGTCATGTACAACTAATTAGAATAAATTTAAAATTTAAAAAATACATAAATAAAACCCAGACTAACATGTGAGAAGAGTTCTTAAGAGTGGAGAGGAAGTGCCACAGGAGTTCCAAAGAGGAAAAGATTGTTTTCTGCTAAAGGATGAAGAAGAGTTTATACCAAAATGGTGTCAGAGTTGAGCTGTGAGCATCAATAGGGAACCCAGAAGACCTACTGAGGAAAGGTACCATGGCCTTGTCCCCTCCCTCCCAGTGAAAAAAAAATTCTTACCTTAAATTCCTAACATTTTTTACTGTGTTATTCTTGTCACTCATATAAGGCCACCTCTGAGAGACAAGTGGCACAGTGCATTGTCCTCCTAACCAAGCTATGAGCTCCTGCAGGATGGGAGTCCTCACTTCTTTCTTTCCCTTATTGGAGCCTCTTCCTCTGCCTTGTCCCCAGGAGGGCCTGTCTAGATATGACCTTACCCCAGCTCACAGCCACCACCCGTCTTCTCCAGCTCCCTCCTGCCCATGCTAAGATGGAGAGAAGAAAGGAAGGGGAGCACTTACCTTCCTTCATTCCTTGGCTGCTTCTAGTTTCTTCTGGATCTCTTCCAGTGATGGGTCTCGCCGCCAGAGAAAGGAGGCATTGAACTTGGGCATCCCATCAAGGGAAGGTGGCTTCAGGATGACTTTGAAGGACTAGCCCGAGGTGCATTTGTTCAGTTCAATGACTTCCATATCTGAGATGACACACCAGTTCAGGTCCACTGTGTCTGCTGCAGGATGAGAGCCAGGGCTGCATACCTGCTGATGAATAGCTGGGCCCCCCTAAAGCATGCACACAGAACAGGAGAGCTGGGACCCCATGGCAAACCAGTGTCCAGGGGCCTGGTTCTGTCCTGAGCACTGCTACCTAAGGTCAGAGGGCTGATAGGGCCTAAGGTCCATAGCCACAGTAAGGCCCCAGGCTCCTCAATTAGGGCCCTGGGGACATGTGATGTCTGACACCAGCCACAGCAACAGCAGCTGCCTTGGCTTCTGCCTCTACCACCAGCCTCCTCTGAGGATTAGTTCTTGCACCCATTGTCCTTGCTGGTGACAGACAGTGGTGCATTTTACCCACTGCCCACCCAGGCCCCTCCTCATCCTGGTACCCACTGACCACGTGGCCTGTGGACCCTGACTGTTCCTACCCTGTTCTCTTCTTTCTGTACAGTCAGCACTGTTTTTCCGCTGGCTTTGACCTTTCCTCCTACACTGTCTCCTACATCAGCCTAAACAGAAAAGACAGTCCCAGGTCATCCAAACCCGCCATCTCCTACTGCCAGGGCAACCCCACCCCTTCCTCTCAACAGGAAATAGGAGGTGACCTGTCCCCCACACCCAGCAGGAGAACCTGGACCTCCAGTGTCTGAGAACCATCTCTGACACTGGCCCCGAGCAGTACAGCCACCACAGTGCAGGCAGGAAGCCCTCTTCCCACCTCCAAACTCTCAGAGCATCTCCTCCTTCCCTAGGAGACCCCTCAACTACCCCGTGTCCCCTCTTCCCTTCTGGTTTGTTCCCGAGGGTGGACTCTCTGCCTGGTTCCCCTTGGTGTTGTTTGTTCAAGAAATGAAAAAGGTGAAACTAAGAGGGAATGCTCTAGAGAGGGCCTGATTCAGAGCCCAGCTGCCATCTAGTGCCCCAGGCTGGACCCCTGCAACTCGGACCCTGGAACTCTGGGTGGGAGCATGTGCATGGGAAGGAGCCTCTACTCCTTTTTTCCCCAACTGAGTCCTCACTGACCTTCATATTTGTAAGATGACTTATTCAGAAGGTCAGCCAGGAAGCAGGAGCAGAACATGGACACCAGTGGGAGCTCCTTCATCTTCTCCTTGTAGGCTGCGGAAACATCAGGCAGGTGAAGTTGGGGACCCTGGCTGGCCTCAGAGACCCACGTCCACATGAGTTGGCCTGGAGTTTTCATCTCCAGAGATGCATCCAAGCCACCTGCACCCATGCCTCCCACGTCTGGAGCCACCTCCTTAGGATACTGGCAAGTGATTCAGCCCCTCATTTGTCCCCTTCCAGAGCACCCAGTGGCCCCATCTGTCCTCCAGTATTTCTCCCCTCCTAGCACCAAATGCCAGGCACCCTCAGGTATAGAATCCAAGCACTACCACCAGCCCCCAGCTTGACTCTGGGACCCAGCTTTCTGTCTCCCCATGCCCACCCTGGATGGGCCACTTCTTTGGCATTGGGATGTAGGAAATCCATGCTACCTTCTACCAGAAGCACTGGGTAGTGCCACACAAAGGGTGGAGAAGAAGACAGGACAGGGAGTCTTCACTGTCCCTCTGCTCCACACCTTGCTGGGTGCTAAGTGGGGCTGCTCTTCCTGACCTTCCCAGCACAGTGGCCAAAGCCAGCATGACTGGTGTCCATGAGGCAGGAGTGTATCTCCACCAACAACAACTCCCTCTGTGCTTGGAGGTCACAGTTCAGAGCCACCCAGGCCACAGTGGTGACCCATGTCCATCCCTCTCCACTTCCCTGAAGCTAGTAGACATGCTTTTGTGCCTGGCATTCTCAGGCCTTCTCAGCAGCAACCTGCCCAGCACAGAGCCAAGTGCTCTTCCCTCATTTTCTTTCACAATTGAAAACAAAAGTGACTGCAGAAATACCACATGGGCATTTAAAAAAACTTTAAAAGAAAAAAATACACCGATGAGCAAAAGGAAGAAAAACTGCAGTTATAATCCCATCCACCACCCGGGGACTGAGATGGTCAGGAGCCACCATGGTGGGACAAAGGCTGGGATGGGAATAAAAGCCCTTCCTTCTCATGGGAGGCATCTCCATGCTCTACCCCTTCTCTTTCCAGGCCTGTCGTTAGACCCGCTAAAAGCACAGAGGCAGAATGTTTGCACAAGAAGAAATTGTTACTGGGCGGAGAAGGGGTGGCCAAAAAACTCTAATTGCACTTATTTTTATTCACTTTCAAAATCATTACTTTAAGGCCAGGTGTAGTGGTGCATGTTCGGTAATCCCAGGGACTTCAGAGGCTAAGGCCAGAAAATCACAAGTTCAAGGCCACCCTTGGCAAATTTGTGAGACCTTGCCTCAAAATAGAATATTAAAAAGGGGCTGGATATGTAGCAGTGACACAGCACCCTGTGTTCAATCTTCAATACTACACACAAAAAAATTTTAAAAATCACTAATTTGGGAGATTGCACAGCTGGGCAATGCATTATTAGTATCCCACTAGTGTGGTTGTGGATTATCTGACAGCCGAGTTTAGATGATGATGTTGGCCTGCATTACTTTTCAGAAACTTGAAGGCCTGTTTTCATATTATGTGTGTCTCCTTTTCTGCTGAACTTTGGGGTCAGGTTCTACTTGGCCTTGCAAGTAGACATGTCTCTGTGCATCCATAAATCATTATGTGCAGAGAAATAGCCCATGCTTCCATGCCATGTGGGGACCTACCTGCAAGGGTCATGTTTGCTGGGATCTGGTGGCTGATCTGACTGAAAGTCACAGAAGGCATCTCTCACCAGCTCAGGACACCGTCAAACTCTGAAACAAAAAAGAAATAGTTTACCACTGATAGATTATCAGCCTAAGGAGGGTCTCTATACAACTGCAGAGGAACCTTGGGGTACTGCACTTGCTCTCACCCCTAGGCCCTCTTTCCACCAGCTCTCACTACCCCAAATACCCACCCCCTTCTGCTTAACTGGGTCAAGTTCAGCCACTAATGCCAATGTTGCTGTTGGCTTCCTTGTCTGGAGGCCTGAGTGTGAACTTGAGTTTCCCAAACCCCTATGAACAAGGGGTGTTCCTCTGTCTCCCTGGGCAGCTCAGTGGCCTTCCCAAGGCAAGGATGCTGGTGAGAGGCCAGTCTCCAGTAGGAATTGACTAGAGGCATTTTTAAAAATAACAACCCCTCTGAACTTCTGTCTCCACACACCACCTCTCTCCAGCCAGCTCTGACACGGGGTGAGAGAGAGTTGGACAGAGATGTTAAAACCTTTTCAAGATGGCCTCTCTCTTGCCCGCCCTCCAAGAACCACTGGCCTAGGCCCTCCCTGACCCCACTAAAAACAACCCTGGACCACGAAAAGAGAAGGATCAAGGCCCAATGTCATCATACTTGGTTGATTCAGAGACACAAATAGACACATCGGGGCTTTGTGGGAGCCAGAGTTGGGCTCCCTACTCAGCATGAGGCCAAGGGAGCCAGGGAGGGACCCCAGTCAGAGCATAAAGGACAGGTCAGAGTCTGGCAAAGAGGTCATTCTGTCAGGGAACTGCTCAGGCCAGGGTCAGGGTGAAAAAGCTCAGTGTCCTTCAGGGCTCCCTTGAGCTGGTTGGTGCTGGAGTAGAGGTGAGAAGGAGGCAGGACAGGAAAGGAGGTAGGAGGAGCAGTGAAGGCACTGCCTGGAGCTCACCAAAGACAGGAACAGCTGGCTCTGGAGAGTGCTTGTCACCCAGGCTGCTCCATCTTTGACCACTGGTCTCTCTGCCAGTGGTAGGTGGCACGAGCCAGCAGGCTGTCTGCTCACATCCTCACGTGGCTAAGTGACACTGAGGCCAAACTGGAGCCCCTTTCCTCCAAGAGCCAAGGTGCCTTCCCACTAGAAGCTGGGGTCTGAGCTCGTGGGAGTAGCAGGGCCAGCTTTGGGGTAAGAGCTAGACCAGTGCAGAGTGATTGCAGATGTCAACTCTTGACTAGTCTTGTCACATGTCCAAACCTTGCTTTTCTGACCTTAATTCTGCACAGAGATGTACCAGTTAGATGAGAAAAGCCTCCGCCCTGCACCAGCACAAAGAATGCGTCATGGATGTCAGGGTCCTTCCGTCTGTGTCAGGGTAGTCCTCCCCTTAGCCCTGCAAGGATTGCTGTCTCGATTCGCAGGTGAGGAGAATGAGGCTTAGAGGGTCTGTGTGACTAGAGAGTGCACAGACTTGACCTAGATCTAGCTGCCCACACAGTCTCGGTCTCCTTTCTCCTCATTGTGCTAGGTCCAGAGGCCCCTGCCAGGCCTCTCCCAAGACACACAATGGACCTTCTTTCTCTGGTATCAGGCTGGTCCTGATGGTGCCAGGGGGGGGCCGAGCGGGGAGGCAGGCCTAGTGCCTGGATGTGAAGTCCCCGGTCATGAGTCTGCAGCCTGCACAATCTGCTCAGGGCCGGGCTATCTGAAGGCGACAGGCTGAGTGAGGAAGCTCTTGCCAGGAGAGGCAGTGGCCTTGGAGCTTAACCTGGGTGATGGATCAGAAATGGAAGAGGGGGAAGAGAAGCCCACCTGAAAAAACAAGGGGAGCTGAGCAGGGGCAAGCACTTGGAGTCAAAGGATGTAGCCCTTGGCCTGAAGCAGAATGAGGATGAGGCTGTGCTCAGGGAGCACTTCACTCCCACAGCATCCCAGCTGAGCTTTACTGAGCTAGAGCTAGGCCCACAAAAGAGACATCATCAGCTTCACTTTCAGACAAGGGACCTGGGGCTCAAAGAAGTTAAGATGCTAGACTAAGGTCACACAGCTCTGAGGTGGCAGAGCCAAGTTGAGCATCCCCATCTTGTGACTTTTAAGTTCCTCCCTAGTGGCCAAGGGAGGAACTAGATTCCCACTACTGCTTCCTCCATGGTCCTGAGAACTCAAGCCAGCCTGGCCTAGGGCTATGGATTAATTTTAAAATGTGCTATGTATTTAAGCACATTCTACATGGAAGCTACTGTGCTAGGAGTTTTGGGAACATAGAGAATGTCAGGAGCCAGAGGAGGAAGACCAAGGAGGGAACAGGAGATGTCACAGAGGTGAGCAGCAGTGGGCATGGTCAAGGAATTGGTGATGACCATGGGATTAGAATCTGCATGATAAAAATGGTACTCATAGAATATTTGCTATGTACACACTCTTTTATTGTAGTTTTCATAACTGTGTGAAGTAGCAATACTATCTGCATTTTATGAATGAAGAAACTGAGGGCCACAGAGGCCAAGTGACATTTCCATTCAGTAGAGTGAGTTGAGTAAGATTCATCCACATCTTAATCCTAATGACTGTGAATGTGGTCTTATTAGGAAAAAAAAAAAAAGATTTCCTCACATGTCATTAAAGATCCCAAAATGAGATCATCTCTGATTACCCAAGTGGGCCTTAAGTTCAATGGCAAGTCCCTATGAGTGACAGGCCTGGAGCTGGCAAGGGCTTCATGCAGGGGTCCCAGGAGAGCATGACATCCCCCTGGCGGCCCTCAGGAGGTGTCAGCCACATCTGTGTTGTGGCATTTACTCAGGACCAGTGAGTCCTCATGGCCCACATGAACAGCCTGGGTCTACCAGAGGGAGCCACAGGTAGGAACCCAGACTAATTTTTACCCTGGAAGTTCCTAAATGTGGTGGGATCCTGGGGGAAGAGGATGGGTCATCTATAGTGCCTTCCATGCCCTCGGGGAACCCAGGGAGCCCCTGACGCAGGAGGCTCAGCTGCTCACTATCAGCCTGTGGACAGGAGAGGGCAGGTGCAGCAGGAGGATTGAGGTGCCCTGCAGAGCCGGACTCCTCCTGGGGGCACCTCCATGTGACCATCCTTGCTTTTCACTACCCAATCTTCCTCACTCAGTTTTCTTGGGAAGGACTCACTTTTAATGGTGGCAAAATATTCAAAATGTAAGTTTTGCCCTTTTTCCAGTGTGGGGAATCAAACCCAGGGCCTTGCACATGCTAGGTGAGCCCTGTACCACTGAGCCACATCCCAGCCCACTGACATTGTTAAGTATCCCATTCAGTGGCACTCTATACAATGAATGTTGTGTGACTGTCACCAACCATCTCCTGAAGCTTTTCATCTCCCTAACATTCATCTGTAACCATTAAAACCGTCCTTTTCTCCCTAACCTCTAATCTACTTTCCAACTCTATTAATTTGCCTGATTCTAAGTATATCATATAAGTGACATCATGTAGTGTTTGTCCTTTTGTTTCGGGATTCTTGCACATGACTTGATGACTTTGAGGATCATCCCTATGCAGTGTGTTTCAGAATGACATCACCACTCATCAATGTCATCATCCTCACCCTTGACCACCACACCTCTGGTCACTGAGACTGCACATAATGATTAAAGGTTACCTTGAACTCAGCCCATGCTTTGAAATCCTTTTTCTAACTCCAACATCATTGTCTAGGATCTGAAGGTGGCCTGCTGAATGTAGAGGATGTGTGGAATGTTTGCTCTATAGAGATCCCGGCATGCTTCCCACAGCTGGGGCCCAGGCCCTGCGGGCTTCTGCAGGGGGGCCTACATGGACATATGTCTCCCAAGATGACTCCTCATCAGGACTCAAGGACACTTGTCAGGGGACTTGAGCGTGTCAGAATGACCAACAGCCCTGCCTGACTTTGAGTTTGCAGCTTATGCAGCTGTCCTCTCCTGAACTCCCCCCACAGGGCTGCAGGGACAGCAGGAGAGACATCATTCAGCTCCACATTCAGTGAGTGCCTTTGAACAACACACTCTCCATAAGTGTCACAGGCCACCACCCAGGACCCTCAGGCCAAGCTGGCCTATGTCAGAGGGAACTGAAGAGCCTGAGGATAGCAGAAGCATTTCCTTCAGTGCGTGGAGGCAATGGAGGCCGCACTGCATGCCAAGTCAGGATCTGGAATCCAAGCAAACCTCAAATGTATGGCTGCCCTGGCTGTCAGGAGCCCTCCCTCCTTCCCCACCTGCCTTCCCTCCCAGCCCTGAGAAGCTGAACTCCACAGATCTGCTGGCTCTGAAAAGTGAGGGAGGGGGAGCAGAGACAGGGGGTTGCCATGGTGATGGCAGCCAATAAGAGATCCTCTGCTGCCAGGGGAGGGAAGGCCAGGTGGAGCCCCCCATGTTGACTGGGAAGGAGGGTGGGGTGGGGACAGTGGGGGTGAGGGGGTGCAGGACATCACTACCTGAGAGCAGAGACCAAGGGGGGAAGAGGAGAAGTGGGGAGGGCTGCTCCATTTCTATCTAGCTGCTGTTTGAGTGCTAGGTTGTGGTGGGCAACACACACACACACACACACACACACACACAATCTGTACAGGGAGCATCTACCCCATTTATAACAAATAGACACTCTGCAAACAACCTCACCTGTTAAGTGGTGAGGCCTCAATTTGAATGTTGGGGCAGAGAAGGGAAAATAATATTGGAAAGAGAGGGAGTGAGGGGTAGGCAGAGCTACTGCCTGGACATCTTCCCAGTGGGAGAGTCCTGGGGCTTCCTGGGGTGAGGCAAAGCCACCTGCAGCAGTGATGAATAGAAAAGCACACAGTTAGTAGGAAAGGGGACAGGCATCGAGCCCAAAGGAGAAGGGGTGAGGAGAGACCAAAGGAATCAGCGAGGTCAAAGCTAGGAAGCTTGGAAGGGTGGCACTGAGACCAGGGAGAAGACAGAGGAGAGGCTGGGCAGGGGCTGAGCTTGTCACACCTTGGTGCTCAAAGTTCCCAGGAGCCTTGCTGAAGAAGACGAGACCAGAGACTTTCCCTGCACCTGCCGAGTCAGTGTTGGGTGGGGCGGGTAGGTGTTTAATGGTCAGTGTTTGGTGGGGTAGGTGGGTGGTGTTTGGTTCCCTAGGTGCCACCTCTGGACCTCAGTCAAGGTGCGTGGCCCCCCCATGACATGCAGACCCACACCCCTGCCTCTGCACAGACTCTCACAGTTCCTCACACCTCAGGCTGCACTGTGGCAACAGCATTCAGACCCTGAATCTCCACACACTGCCAGGCTGCACCATGGGGACCCAATTCATTTATCTCTAGCCAAGAATCCAAGAGCAGCCGCTGCCCAATGACCTGATCACCCTGTAATCACACACTTGCAGCCACTGGGGCACAAGGAGTACCTCCGTCCCCAAAGGGACCCCTGCCTTTGACCCAGGTAGTTCTACTGAACACCAATTGGATAGTCTCCCTGGGGAAGTTCATTGAGCCCCTGACCTCTTTCTAAACCTCAGAAAATGGGGTGTTTGCCTCACTTCAGAAGACCTGACCAACACACGTGTGTCCGTATTACTTGCACCAATGCGATTTGTAAAAACATAAATGGGTGTTTATTTTCTGCCTTTACTTTAGAAGGAGACAAAGGTTTGGGAGATTTATGTAGAATTAGTTGAACTGACAATTGTCAGGAATTTACTTAACACTAATGAAAAACATGTATGCATGGCATCACTTTTTAAAATATGAATGCTTATTTCACTTACTCAGAAGCCCCTGCGACGCCAGTGGCTTGCATTTCTCTCAGTAAATTGAGACACAAATAAATGCAGTCAATTAGAATTTAAGCAATGTGTATTGTCCATGCTGTTTGTTTATGCCAACAATTTGATTTGTAAACAAAATTGTATTGGCAGTTAATATTTATAACAAAATATACTCTGTTTAGAAAAACAAAACATTTATCAAGTAAGCTAAGACCTGGATGTCACTAGAGAACAGTACCTGGCACAACTACAGGCTTAATAAATGTTAGCCATTATTGTGATTGTCATTAAGTACAACACAGACAACCCATAAGTCTCAGTTGTGCAAGTAGCAGAAGCCCATTTCAAACTTGTTTTTTTAAGAAAATTTATATTAAAATTTAACAGTAAAACATTTAAAAATACACAATCCTATTAGAAAATGGACAGTGGATATGAAGAGATGTTTTATCAATGAGAATATACAGATAGCATAAACACACATGAGAAGTTATTCAACAATACTAGCCATAAGGGAAATACAAGTGTAAGTCTCTGTGAGCAATCATGACACACTTATTAAAAGAGTAAAATAAAAGTAATTGAAACACCAAATGCTAGTGAGCGTGCAGAGAAACTAGATCAGTGAGATGTTGCTGGAAGGAATGGAAAATGGTACTCCAGAAAACAGTTTGGCAGTTTCTTAAAAGATTTAACACACACTTACCAGATGTGTTTGTCAGCTTTTCATTGCAGTGACAAAATACCTGAGATAACTTAAAAGAATGAAATGTTTACTTTGGCTCATGGTTTCAAAAGTTTCCATCCATGGTTGGATGGACTCATTGTCTCTGGGCATGTGGTGAAGTGGATCATCATGGTGCAGGGCCAGGGTGGAGCAGAGCTGCTTACCTCCCCGCAGCAGCTGGGAAGCAGACAGAGTGGGGGTGAGCGGTAAGGTCCAGGGACAAAATACACACTTCAAGAGCAGCCCCCAGTGACCTGCCTCTTCCAGTTAGGCCCTACCTCCTAACATATCCACTACCTTCCAATAATGCCACCAGCTGGGGACCAAACCTTCCACACAGGAAGCTTTAGAGGACATCCCAGATCCAAACTACAACACCAGGGGCCAGGCAATTGCTCTCCTCAGCATTGTTCCTGGGGAAATGAAAACTCATATTCACAGAAAAATCTGTGTACAAATGTTAGAGCAGTTTTATTCATAATAGTCCCAAACAGGAAATAATCAAGAAGGCCCTCAAGAGGTGAACAGCTACACAAACCGGTATATCCACACCATGGATACTTACTGTTGGGTGTTAAAAAGGAATAGACTCCTGATGCAGTGACTTAAATGATCTCTAGGAAATTATGCTGGGGGTGGGGGAAGGACGGCCAGTCTCAAAGGGTTACAACTATATGATTCCATGGATAGAACAGTCACAAAAAGACCAGATGACAGAGTTGAGAAACAGATTGGTAATTATCGGGGCTTAGGAATGGGGGTGGAGGCTGACTAAAGAGGTATCAGAGAAAGGAATCCTCTTGGGATGGAGCAGTTTTGCATCTTGAGGGTGGCAGTGTCTACACAAATCTATGAGGGGCGTGAAATGGCCCAGGACGTACTCTACCACTGTGGGCTCCTGGTCCTGACATGGTACTATAGTTACCTAAATTGCAACCCTGGGGGAAACTGAGAGTAGGGAACATGGGGCCTCTCTGTACTATCTTTGCAAGTCCTTCTGAATCTATGATTATTTCAATATAGACAGTTACCAAAAAAGTAAAAAAAGGAGTCAAGACTATTTCATGGAACCCAAAGATGGTTCCATCCCAGAAATGAGTCAGGCAAGCAATCATGAAGCAGCTCTGCATCTCTCTCGCCCCCCAGCCCACCCCAGCCTGCTTTGCAGAGACACCTGCTTCTTCTCTGCAGACCACCTTTCTGCTGTTTGTGCCCATGGCTGCCACTGCTAAGTAGAGGCACTAGCATCTTTGTAATCAGGCCACACAGAGAAATCCATGTGCTATCTCCTATATCCGATTCAAAATTCCCAGAAAAATAAAATCTTCCAGCCCTGTGTGGGCCAGGTTTCCATACCAAGGTCCACAGCAGAGGGAGCCCATGTGCATTTCTACCTGCCGACACCTGCTCCTCCTCAGCTCCTGTTGCACACAGAGGTGAGGCTCGGTTCCCAGGCAAGGCCTCTTTCTCCTACAGGAGAAACTCATCCAGCCTGTAGAGGAAATGATAACCATCCACCCTCGAGTCCCACCTGATGGGAACCCTGGGAGGAAGGCTGGACACAGCCATATCACTTTCCCACTTAAAAACAAAAGAGGCAACTCCAGGCCCACAGCCACACATTGGTCACCAGCTTGAGATGCAAATTAGCTCCGGCAGGACACCTGACAAAGCTCATGGCCATCTGCATGCTGACCCCTGGTGGCACCTGGAGCTGGTCCCTTGGCTAGCCAGTGGTGCCAGGCCATCTTCTGTCCATAAAGATATTGCCCTTCTCCAGGGTACTTCACAGCCACCCTGGGGCAACTTTGGGGCAGAATTAACTGGCTGTGGTTTCCTAAAGCCTTCTGAGGGGAGCTGGCAGCCTCCAGGATTGGGCCTGTGCTCTCCTGAAGGCCCAAGATGCCTGGCAGTGCAGTTGTGTCCATCTAAAGACCCTGTTGACCAGGCTACGGTTTTCTTGGCAACAAAAAACCTGTAAAATCTTAACTGGCAGCCTGTTGATTTAATTTAGGGAGTCTGCATTTGCTCAAAGCCATCTCCAGATAGCTTGCTAAGCAGGACAGCCAGAGCCGGGCTGTGCCTGTGGGCTTCAGTTCTTAGAAGGAAGCTGGAGAGCTGTGCCCAAGTTCTCTGCCTAATGAATTATGCCTTTGGGTGTGGAGGACACCAGCAAAGAAATTCTGCCTCTGCCTGGTTGGCTCTGTGAGCTTCCCAATTGCCAGAAACTCCCTGTTTCATAATTGATGTGCCAAATTTAGTTCTGGATGTAGGTTGCTGCAGAGTGTAACAGTTTCAGCTCAGTTGGTCCTGTGATTACCTTCTAGGATGGACTCTCTGTGGTCTCCGATCCTATACCATGAGCAGAGAGGCCTTCAGGAGCAGGGTTGCATAACTGACCTGATTGTTGATATACAATTGCAGCAACAGTCTCAGATTTGACACTTCCCCTGGCACCTTGCTGAAGCCCTAGGGCATCTGCAGCACAACCTGACATCCTTCAACCTGACCTTCTGAGCCTGTAATGCCTCAGTCTCATTAGAAAAATTCTCCAAGTTCCAAAACCCACCCAACAATCATTTCACTAGTGGTTTCAGTCTGCAGGTCACTGATGACCAGTTTCTGTTCCAGCATCATGGAATCCAAGTGTCCCTACCCCTGAAATGGGTCAGCTATGTGGTCATGTGCAGCTTCATTTCCTGATTGCACCTTATTCCAAGTTCATTTGGCTATAAATGAACAGGAAACAACTCCAAATTACCATGAGCAAAATCATAAAATTTATTCAAGTTTAAAGGAATATCACATAGAAACCAACAAGGACAGCTGGGTTGGAGCCAGGAATTGAAAGCTAACAGAACCTGGAAGTCTCAGGCTCTGTCTCCCGTACTTGTACTCCCCGTACACTTTCTTTCTGTATCTAAAAATGGGAGTTCATAACCCACTTAATCAAATGTATGAAATAGATATGTCAAGAGCTTTGTAATGTTTTGAACAACCAATATAAATAAATAAATAAATAAATAAATAAAAGGCTATTTTTCCTCCTACCTCATGACAGACTGATTCCCCAGCCCTGACCATTCTGTGTTTCCTAGCTTGGAAAGACAGACCAGTCTGTGGTGAGCCGTTCTAATAGACTGTGGCCGCCATTAGAAGATGGCGCCGGCTTCCACTGTGGCCTGTGATAAACAACTCCTTATATGGAGAATTGGCACGCAATCCCTTACCACCCTATGAGAAAGCTACACATGGCAGCTTCGCATTGGGGCTTGAGATGCTTTATTAAGGCTGGGAGGGGCATCCGAAGGAGAGAAGAAGAAATATCAAAGGCCTGAATAAACTGCTGAAAGAAGATTCCTGAGTTGCGTCTTCCTTGCGGGCAAGGGGTCGCGACAAGTGGTGCCGAAACCCGGGAACCAGAACTTTCAGCATTCAGGGGTGGTGCACCGGTTAGTCCCAGGTAAGTGGGATCCGCGACCAAAGCGGGGTTAGTCCCAATAAGTGGGATCCGCGATCAAAGCGGGGTTAATCCCAGGTAAGTGGGATCCGCGACCAAAGCGGGGCAGCTCCTCTGTAAAGAAAGAGAGAGCATTACATTTTATTGCAGCTGCACTGTGTACTTTCGCTTTTGTTTTCTGTGTTTCTTTTGTTGTGTCATTTCGTTTTTGTTTTTTGTGCTTCTTTTGTTGTTGTGTCATGGGTGCCGCATCTTCAAGTCCGCTTCTCCTGGCCCTAGATGGCCTGTTACGTTCCAAGGGCCTGGAAGGGAAACATAGTACTTTACAGAGATTTTTACAGAAGATAGATATCGCTGCACCGTGGTTTGCATTTTCGGGCAGCCTTACTGTACCTAGTTGGGATAAATTAGGCAAAGATCTTGACTTTGCTTCTGAGCAGGGCATATTAGAGGGTGGGGTGATACCCCTTTGGAAAATGGTCCGTAGTTGCCTTACAGATGGCAGATGTCAGGAAGCACTTACTAAAGGACAGGAAGTTCTAGAGCAATTACATGAGGAGAAATCGGAGACGGCAGGAAGTGAGGTGCCTCAGGAGGATGGGAGTGTGCGGAGCGTGAAACAGGGGAGGAGACGATTGTCTCCAGCAAGAAGTGAGGTATCTCAGAAGGATGGGAGTGTGCGGAGCGTGAAACAGGGGAGGACACGATTGTATCCAGATCTCAGTACGCTGCGCACACCCCCATGTGAAAGTGGGTCAGAGGAAGAGGAGGATGAGGAGGAAGAGCTCGGGAGGCTGTCTCGTCAGCTAGAGAGTTTAGCTATAGGAGAAGGGAACAGAAATAAACAGGGGCTCAAGAAAAGCGATCCCCCGGATCCACCGCCGTATGTTGGGGGTGTTTCGGGGAGAGCTTTCCATGCCCAAACATGGAGGGCTGTTAACGCTGAGATGGGTCTTGCTTATCCAGTTTTTCAGGATGACAATAGGGGAAGATTCCATGAACCCTTAGATTTTAAAATTGTGAAGACCCTGGCGGAGTCTGTGCGCACTTACGGGGTGGATGCCGCCTTCACACTAACTCAGGTGGAGAGTCTGTCTAGATACTGCATGACTCCCTCTGACTGGGCTAGCCTTGTTCGGGCTTGTGTTTCCCTGGGTAAATATTTGGACTGGAGAGCATTTGTGCTAGAGGGCGCAATAGAGCAGGCCGCCCACAACCATGCGGCGGGACACCCCCATTGGGACAAGGATATGCTTTTGGGGCAGGGTAGATTTGCAAATCAACAGACAGGATTTCCTCTTGAGGCATATGATCAAATTAACAACATTTGCATTCGGGCATGGAAGTCGCTTCCAAATAGAGGGGAGGTGTCTGGTAATTTGACCAAGATTCTACAAGGCCCTACAGAACCCTTTTCAGATTTTGTAGCAAGGATGGTGGATGCCGCTGGAAAGATTTTTGGGGATCCTGATAGAGCCATGCCCCTTATCAAGCAATTGGTCTTTGAGCAATGCACCAAGGAATGTAAAGCGGCAATCACTCCTTATAAAAATAAGGGCATAGAAGCATGGATGAAAGTGTGTAGAGAGATTGGAGGACCTTTAACTAACACAGGTCTTGCAGCTGCTGTCCTTCGGATTGCAAAAAGGGGCAGTCCTGGTGCCGGAACATGCTTCCATTGTGGTCAACCCGGTCATTTTAGACGTGAATGTCCCAAAAAAGACAATTTTACTGGACCTCCTCACGGTGGCCCTTCCAATGGCCTTCGTCAACCGGGGCTGTGTCCAAAATGTAAAAAGGGGAAGCATTGGGCAAAAGAGTGTAGATCAGTGAGGGATATCCATGGACAGCCTATTTCAGCTGGGCCAAAAAACGGCCGAAGGGGCCCCCGACCCCAGGGCCCACAAATATATGGGGCAGTGGAGAATGTCACACCCGAACCCGAGACATGGCCATCTCTACGCCATCGCCATGAGACGCGGAGAGCCACTACAGGTGCCGCGGGATTGGACCTCTGTTCCACCTCCAGACTCGTATTAACACCTAAGATGGGAGTCCAATTGGTGGAAACTGAGTTCAAAGGGCCTTTACCACCTGGCACTGTAGGTTTGCTAATTGGACGTGCATCCTCTATCTTACAAGGTCTTCATGTCTTTCCCGGAGTCATTAGCCCTGATACTGTAGGGGCAGTAAAGGTTATGGTGGAGGCTCCAAGGGGCATTGTGTCTATCTCCCCAGGGGATCAGATTGCTCAATTACTAATTTTGCCTAGCTTACATAATCACTTCCCTGCTGACTCAAGGTCACGGACGGGAAGTGAGATTGGTACCACCGGAGGGAATTGTGCCTATTTGTCACTAGATATGAGCAATCGCCCCACTTTGGAATTAAGCATAGAAGGTAAATCTATTGTGGGATTGCTGGATACAGGAGCAGACCGTAGTATCATAGCCCTTAAGGACTGGTCTAAGGGATGGCCAGTGCAGACTTCTGATCAATCCCTGAGAGGACTTGGATATGCCCAAGCCCCTCAAATCAGCTGTAGACATCTATCTTGGAAGGACCCGGAAGGACACAATGGCACCTTTCAGCCTTATGTACTTGATTTACCTATCTCTTTATGGGGCCGTGATCTGATGAAAGACATGGGGTTCACTCTTAGTAATGACTATTCCCCTGTGTCTCAACAAATTATGCAAAATATGGGGTATAGGCCAGGTCTAGGACTAGGAAAACACCTACAGGGGCGCAGGCATCCTGTGCAAGGTCATCAAAAGCTTAACAGATTTGGTCTGGGTTTTTCCTAGGGGCCACTGGGGCTCAAATACCCATAACATGGCTCACCGAGGAGCCTGTTTGGGTGCCTTAGTGGCCTCTTCCCTCGGTTAAATTGGCAGCAGCCCATGATCTAGTCAAAGAACAACTTGACTTGGGTCACATCCAACCTTCTACTTCTCTATAAAATACTCCCATATTTGTTATTAAGAAAAAATCAGGAAAGTGGCGCCTACTGCATGATCTACGAGCAGTTAATGCTCAAATGCAACTTATGGGGCCCATTCAAAGAGGGCTGCCTCTGCTCTCCTCTGTTCCTCAGGGCTGGCATATTATTGCTATTGACATTAAAGACTGTTTCTTTTCTATTCCTTTGCATCCTAAAGACTCACAGCGTTTTGACTTCACCCTTCCCTCGTGTAACCACGAGGAACCAGATCAAAGGTTTGAATGGGTAATGTTGCCGCAGGGAATGGCTAATAGTCCCACGATGTGCCAGATGTATGTGGGGAAGGCACTCGCACCTCTCAGACATAAGTATTCCTCCATCAAGATC
Organism: Marmota monax; assembly: GCF_021218885.2. Lineage (NCBI taxonomy): Eukaryota > Metazoa > Chordata > Mammalia > Rodentia > Sciuridae > Marmota > Marmota monax. The sequence goes on from NW_026692780.1 coordinate 76,269, forward strand.
ATTCATTATATGGATGATGTGTTATTGGCCGCTAGGTTAGAGCAGACAGTTAATGAGGCCTACAAAGAATTAGTAAAGCTGTTAGCTCAATATGGGTTACATATCGCACCTGAAAAGGTTCAAACGGGGAATTCTATTGAGTATTTGGGAGCGATAATTGGGTGTGACAAATTAAAACCACAAAAAATAACCATAAGAACTCAGGATCTCCAAACTCTAAATGATTTTCAAAAACTGCTGGGAGATATTAATTGGATAAGGGGATATTTACATATTCCTAATGGTGTGCTCCAGCCTTTGTATGCTACCCTTAAGGGTGATCCAGATCTTGCTTCTCCTCGTAGCCTCACCAAAGAGGCTAGAGCGGCCCTTATAACAGTAGAAGAAGCTATACAACATGCTACTCTATACAGGCTCCAGAGTGATAAACCTTTCCAGTTATGTGTGCTTGCCACTATGCGGCAGCCTACTGGAGTACTGTGGCAAGATGGGCCTTTACTATGGATCCACCCACATGTATCCCCAGGAAAATCCTTAAAATACTATCCTGATGCTGTTGCAGCGTTAGCACTTAAAGGGATTCAACAAAACATTCAATTTTTCGGACAATCACCTTCTTCTCTTATTATACCCTATACTAAAGCTCAACTTAATGTTTTGTGTGCTACTCTAGACAACTGGGCTATTCTATGTTGCTCGTTTCAAGGGGATATTGATAATCATTACCCTTCCCATCCATTACTCCATTTTGTTAAAGAACATCCCATCATTTTCCCTAAGGTAACTTCACCCAATCCAATTCCGGGGGCTATTAATATTTTTACTAATGGTTCCAAGTCTGGAATGAGAGCTTATGTAATTAATGATTCTCCCCCTGTTCAACATCAATTTGCTCCTGGAAATCCACAATGGGTGGAACTGCAAATTGTTATTGAGGTTTTTAAACAGTGTTCTTTTCCTTTTAATCTTATTTCGGACTCCATCTATGTGGTACAAGCACTAAAAGTCCTAGAGGCCGTGGGAGCTATTAGTAATGCCCATAATGTATCTGCTTACTTTAATCAGCTTCAACAGCTTATCTGTAGCCGCACTGCTCCTTTTTATCCAATGCACATCCGGGCTCACACCTCTCTTCCTGGTCCGTTATCACAGGGTAATGCCTGCGCGGACTCAGCCACTAGAGGTCAATTGATATGCTTGGCTTCCTCCTTAGAGGGGGCTAAATTATTTCACCAGAATTTCCATGTTAATGCTTTAACGCTGTGCAGGCGTTTTTTCCATTTCAAGAGCGGATGCTCGTCAGAAAGTATTACAATGTCCCCATTGTGTCACATTTCCTCATCCCCCTAATTATGGAGTGAACCCACGGGGATTGAAGCCATTGGTTGTCTGGCAAATGGATGTGACACACATACCTGACTTTGGTAACCTCAAGTATGTGCATGTTTCTGTTGATACGTGCTCTGGAGTTATTCATGCTTCTGCTTTATCGGGAGAAAAGGCACATAATGTTATTACTCATTGCCTAGAAGCATGGGCAGCATGGGGTGCTCCTGCATCCCTTAAGACTGATAATGGACCTGCTTATACTGACAAACAATTTACATCCTTTTGTTCTACCATGGAAGTGCAACTTACTCATGGTCTGCCTTACAATCCTCAAGGACAAGGCATTGTTGAGCGTGCTCATTGCACCTTAAAGGAAACTTTACAAAAACAAAAAGGGGGAATAGGAGCTGAACACACTCCTAAAGAACGCCTGTCCTTAGCTCTCTTTACCATTAATTTTTTGAATTTGGACATTCATGGTCGCTCTGTGGCTGATAGACATGTGTCCCCTCAGCCCTCTGTGATTGGCTATGTTAAGTGGAAGGATGTTCTTACGGGCCAATGGAACGGCCCTGACCCCGTGCTGACATGGGCGCGAGGATCTGTATGTGTTTTTCCCCAGGATCGCTCGGAACCGTTGTGGGTCCCTGAACGCCTGACAAGAAGAGTCTTGACATCAACCGACCAGCAACAAGAGATACCACAGCAATCCCGTGATGAGGATCTTCACTCTGCTACGTGCTCTGGTTCTGGTGCTGGTGCCGATGGCACAGATGACACCAATGCAGTGGTGGGCAGTGGCACGGGCTTGGCCAATGCCGATGCCGGTTCATAGTAATTCTAGTGTCCTCCCCACTCTTTTCTCTACCTCATGTGAGATGTCTGCTCCCTGTGCCTTTCCTAGAGGGGACATGGAGAGCATTTTTAATCAATCTCAAGTTAATCTCACAGGAGTTTTTTGTTTCAGCCTTGGAAACGCTAATTGCATCAGCCTTAAGACCAAAAATTTGACTAACTGGGAGGACCCACTGCGGTCCAGTCAGGTCTCAGGGAGCATTATCAGTGCCGTATTGAGCCAAGTAGTTTCGGGGAAGCAATCAGGCTCAGGGACCCCCGCAAATAGCTCTGCTTTAAACATAACTACCTTGGCTATTATCTCCAAGGTACTAATCCCAGTGCCTCCTTCTTCTAATAGTACTTACAATGCCACTCATTTCAAGGCCTCCCCTTACTGTACCCCTAATCTTGGTTTCCCCCCAACATTTACGCATTGTCAGGATCATTCTTGGGAGAAACATCAAGTTGCTAAAGGTTTCTCCCTTTCCCCCTCTCTTAAGAGGCATGTTTATAACTTTAACAACAGTGCCAACTCCTCTACAGGAGTAGGTTGGTCCTGGTTTCAATGGCTGATTTCCAATGAGAAGGGGGCTTCAGCCAATATTTCTGCATTGGCTCAATTGCTGGGAGCCAAAAGCTGGCTGGCTAATGTTTCTGGCACTGTTAGGGAGAGTGGACGAGGTAATAGACTTACATCTGTTTCGTTCAGCTCTCTGCTATATAATGCCACATTGCCCCCTGCAATGGTCTGTGTCCAATCCCTGTTCTTGCTCCTTTTGGCTAATGACACCTCATCGGGGATGCTGGATTGTTCTAATGTTACCTGTCTCTTATCTGAGTGTTGGAATGGTTCTTGGACTGTAGCAGTGGTTATGAAAATTCCAAATTTTGTCCCAATCCCAGTCATTGCAGACCCCGATAAATTCCCCATTGTGGAGCTACTTAGAGTCCGCAGGGATTTTGGGATTACGGCAGCTATAGTGACAGCTGTGGCAGTGTCTGCTGCTGCAGCGGTTACAGCCGGAGTGGCCATGGCCAGTCAAGTACAAACTGCTGCCACCATTAATCAAGTTGTTCAACAAACTTCCACCATACTTGAATCCCAAAATACAATTAATCAACATATTTTGTCAGGGATTTTAGCTGCCAACCAAAGAATAGATTTACTCCAAGCTCAGGTAGAAGAATTGGCTGACTTGGTGCTTTTGGGTTGTGTTGACCAACGTGCACATTTATGCATAACCTCTGTCAGATTTAATGATTCCAGGAATGCCTCCCACATCATTGGTGAATATTTGGCCGGAAATTGGTCCATGGAAGCAGAAAACTTGATCCAGTCTCAACTAACTCAGATTGCTGTTTTGAATAGCACCCATGTCGAACCAGTGACTTTGGGTCAATTCACCAGTTGGCTATCCTCTGCCTTTTCCTTTTTTAAGGAATGGGTGGGAGTGGGCATTTTTGGTGCAATGTGTTGCTTCGGTGTTGTACTTTGTTTGTGGCTTCTCTGTCGCCTTAAAACTCGCCATGCACAAGAGAAGGCTATGATCGTACAGGCTCTTGCGGCCTTAGAAAATGGCACTTCTCCACAAATCTGGCTTGCACATCTTAAACAGTGATTTCTGGGCATGGCCATTGCACCCCAAGTGAGTTTCACATTGCACTGGGATTGGCATGTCCTCTTCTTTATTCTCTCCCAGTGCTGAATAGCCCTTGCACTCTGCAGGTCTTGTTACCATTGCACGCAGATGGGTTTCAGGACTGGTCTTTCTTCTCGGCTACAGACTCTTTACCTTCCTCTGGGGCTTAGGGATTGTGCTGCCAACTTAAATTTTGTCATCATTACCAGGCTACTTGTGTTATCCTACTTCTCACCGTCGTCACGATGCAGGATGCGAGGCAAGGCACTGCACTTGAGTGATCCCTCAACGGACCTCAAGGAAAGCATGTCCTATTGCATGCGGGTTTGACGTCCACGCCCCACCCTACGAAAAAAGGCGTCGGCTGATATGGGGTCAGGTCTGGGGAAGGCGCCTCCTTAGGACTGAACCATACATTGCAGCCACTTCTGTACAGTGGGATAGGACCTCTACTTTCGCCTGCATTGTTTTATAAAACAGAAGGGGGAACTGTGGTGAGCCGTTCTAATAGACCATGGCCACCATTAGAAGATTGCGCCGGCTTCCACTGTGGCCTGTGATAAACAACTCCTTATATGGAGAATTGGCACGCAATCCCTTACCACCCTATGAGAAAGCTCCACGTGGCAGCTTCGCATTGGGGCTTGAGATGCTTTATTAAGGCTGGGAGGGGCATCCGAAGGAGAGAAGAAGAAATATCAAAGGCCTGAATAAACTGCTGAAAGAAGATTCCTGAGTTGCGTCTTCCTTGCGGGCAAGGGGTCGCGACACCAGTCTTCTCTTTATCTGAGCTCCAGAATCTCTCTGGCTCAGCTCAGGACATATGTGTGTGTGGCGCCTGGGATTTGGGCCAGTGGGTTGGTATCCTAGTGCAAATATGCATGGAATGGGAGTCCTTCTCTGGGTGAGGCCAAGTGGGTAGTGGAGGGCCAGTAGGTGCGCTGCCTCAGGATTAGCAATCACAGATGAGATAGGAATGTTGTGCATATCATCTAAATGTCTTTGAACACAAGGTCAGTGCAGAACACTTGAATTAGGTTGGACTGAGAAAACTGGGGATGGGAAGAATGTTTGCAGTACCTGTGCCCTCATTTGTAGTTCTAGAGTTCCCTCTGTCCCCACACAAAATTTCCAAGGGATGAACAGTGCAAGGATGCAGAGCAGACAGCCCACAAGTGACTCTTCAGCAGAGGGTCAAGCCCTGGGACATGAGGTGGCCACCTGCCCAGCCAGCCAGTTCTGCCTGTTTACATGTTTCTCTATGCACAGGGTGCTAGAATCAGGGGGCTGGAATCAGCACTAGGGTCATCCTGACTCCTTCCCTTCCTGCCCTACTCAGAAGCACACAGAAAACATGGGGAAAGGGCCGACTTGGAATCCTCCCTTATAAAGGTTTAAGGACTTCAGAGAATTGGGAGATCATGAAAGCAGGCTTCAAAAAGTGCAGGAATAGAAACACACACAGACACACACACACACACAAAGTTAACAAAAAGCCACTGTGACTTTCACTCACCTTCCGGTGTAGTTTAGGATCTGACTCTTTCTGTTCAATGGATCCAAAATCAGTTTAGGTCAATGATAGATGAATTTAAGCACAGTACTCTTGAAAATATATTTGCCCATGAAAAATCAGTTCATAACCAAAAATCCAAGAAAATTAGAAATGATCATAAGCAGAACACAAGTGGCATTCTTGTACTCCAGCCAAATAATTAGGGCATTAGAGGAAAAATAGAAACAGGTAAATTAAAGGAAGTGTGACGAGGGAGGAGGCTGGTAGATTTGGAGGTCACTGGAATATGGTCAAAAAGTCTATGCTTCATATTGTGCTTTCCAGAGAGAATGGTTATCAGTTTTCTCATTAGGAGGAAAAAAACTCACATTTTCTGCTGATTTTCTAGAAAAAATATTAGCGTTTTATCATCTGGACAGATTGTTCTTGATTAACGTGGAATTTGCACGTATGATCCACTTCTGTGATGTTCTTCTGAAAGTGATGAAGCCCATCGGAAGGGATGGAAAAGTCATCAGGGAATGCTTGGGGCTGCTTGGGGCTGGGTCAGGGTTGAGCTTTGGTGAGGGTGGAACAGGAAGGGATTTGGGGAAAATGGAAATATGCCACATCTTGACTGTGGTAGTGACTAAATGGGTTTCTGTATTTGTCAAAACTCTCCAACTTAAAATGAATATTTTTGTTGTTGTTGGTGGTGGACTATATCTCAATAAAACTAATTTGAAAACAACAAAACGCTGTGCAGTAATGCAATGTCTGTGTCTATATCTAAACGTAGATCTATGATGAGAAAAGGAATGCTGCCCCAGGAGCACTGCGGGCACCATCATCCTGAAACAGAAGAGCTGTGCCTTCCCTCTATCCATTGAGGACAGCGGCAGGGCCAGGGCACAAGACTCCACATGGTGGCCTGGGGCTACAGGTGGGGATGAGAAGTTTGGTCAGTTATAAGATGCATGAGCTCTGAGGGTCTGTGATACAGCACAGTGATTATAGTTAATATTTGAACACTTAGCATGAGAAAGTAGATGTTAAGTGTTGGGGGGTGCCAGTACGCACATCAGGTGATGGACATGATAATTAACTTGATTTTGGAACTCATTGGACAATGGACATGTATAGCAATTCACATCTTATGCTTTAAATATATATGATTTTATTTGCCAATAATATCTCAATAAAGAAAAAAATGAAAGACTCTCCAAAGCAGACCATGTAGACAAGGCTTGCAGGTAGACTAAGGGGCAGGGTCTTTCCTCAGTGGCGGGGAAAGGAGGCGATTCAAGCCCCGAGACCAGCCTGGGCCTGGCCTGGAGGTGGACAGGGCAGACTGTAATGGGCGCTCACCTTTGTGCCTGGGGGTTGTGCTCAAATAATAGGGCACCAAACAACTGGGGCTCAACAACCCACACATCCCACCAGGTTTGCAGCTTTGAAGTTACTGGTCCCACCCACTCTGACCCGGGAGCATTTGGGGTTGGGGGCACTTCCCTCTCTGCCCTCTGCCTTGGCGTCTGCTGCTCCTACCCTCTGTACCAGGATGTGTGCAGTGTAGGGGGTGAGGGGGAAAGTATTGGTCATCTAAGGATTCACCCGTGGGAATGAATTTGTCACTCTTTGTCATGCTCTGGGCCTTGCAGGTGTCTAAAGGTACTATTTTTCTTGGAGCAAAGAGTCCTCCCCCATGTCCTGACCTTTCTTCCCTTGCAGGTCCCTTGCCAGGTGGAGGGGGGTGTTACGGTTTAGATGTGCGGTGTCCCCCCAAAGCTCCTGTGTGAGACAACACTAGAAAGTTCAGAGGTGAAACGATGGGGTCCTAAGGCATTGATCTAACCAGTGCATGAATCCCCTGACAGGGATGAACAGGTGGTTACTGTAGGCAGGTGGGGCGGGACGGAGGAAACAGGCTAATGAGGACGTGCCTTTGGGGTTTACAATTTATGCCTGGAGAGCAGATCTCCACCCTCCCACCTCTTTCTCTCTCTCCCCTCTGAGGTGATTCCCTCCACAGCACCCTTTTGCCATGATGTTCTTCCCCACTTGGTCCCAGAGCAATGGAGTCAGCAACCATGGAAGGAACTTCTGAAAGCTTGAGCCCAAGTAAACTTTTCCTCCTCCTCTATGTTGTTCTTGCCAAGTCATCTGGTCAGAGCGACCAAAAAAAAAAAAAAAAAAAAAAAACTAAATCAGAGGGGTGAGTCCATCTCTTCTAGCTAATCGCCAGGTTCTCTAGCAGTCCCTGTGAGTTGGGGTGAGGGTACACCTCAGCTTCTTTATGTGAGGTTCCTCTCCTCTTGGGGCAGCCCCCCCGGGTCAGAATCTAAGTATCATGACTCAGGCCACTTCTGATTCCCGTGGGGATCCTAGAATCCATGTTGCTCTAACAGAGCTTACAGGTGCAACCCAGCAAGGTACAACCCATTTGGGGCGGCCTTCCTAGACTCTGACATGGGCACTGCCAGTCAAACACCAGCCCTCCGGTGTGATTCCTCAAGCCTTGGTCACACCAGTCCACTGTAACCTGCCAGCTCCTGAAGTTGTGCAGCAGGTGTGCCACGTAGTTAATTAGTCATGGAGCTGGAGAGAAACATGTCCTTCATTCTCCAAGGCTGTTCATGCTCAGGGTGGAAAGAAGTTGGGGTTGGTGGCTTGGGAGGAACATGGATCCACAGCACAGCAACAAGGCACCTTCAAGAAACACTCTCTCTGACCTCGGCTCTCCCCTTTGGTTTTTCCATTTGTTATGGGTTGAAGGAGGGAGGTCATCCACACCCCTCCCACACTATCCTTCAGGGTCCTGCTCCTTTCTTTAAAATAGGAAAGTGGTTGGTCTTATTTTCTTAGAATCTCAGCCTGAAATGACACCACTAAGAGCTCAGACATACTGACTCCTACACAAATCAGGTCCTCTGCTAAGTTCTTGACATAGATCACCATATTTAATTTTAATGACAAACCAACCTGGTGGGAATGACTATCACCATCCTAAAGATGAGGACACTGAATCTCAGGGACATTAACCAACTTGGCCAAGGTCATACTGCTATGTGGCAGAAGTGGTCAGTATACCCAGGAGTGTTATTCTATGTAGGTGGATGCTGTGAAAGGAAACTGGGTTGTGCACCAGCCTTCAAGGAGTGTGCAACTCAGAGAGGACATATGTTATCACTTCTCCTTCTCTTCTACATTTCTGTGCCTCCTCCTTATAGAACCCCACCCCACCCCACTCCTCCTCTCAGGGCTTAAACACAATGTTGACACTGCACTTTCACTGTGTATTTTATTTATTTGTCTCTCTCATTTGAGTATGAGGTCTTTGAGGGTAAGGACTGTGGCTTTGTAACCCAACATCCTCTCTGCATGAATCTCAGTGTCTGGTAGGGGCTCAAAAACTGGAATTAAGGACAGAATGAAAAAAAGGGAGTAAACTGGCCATTGATATCTCGACCTGGTCTCAATATGGTTATAGTAGAAGATACAAAGACAAACCTACAAAAATACAGTTATCTCATACTAGACAAAGGCACCATAGACATATTTTGGAGAAAAGATAGCCTCTTCACAAATGGTGCTAGGAAAACTGGAAATCCATATGTAGCAAAATGGAATTAAACCCCTACCTCTCAACCTTCACAAAACTCAACTCAAAGTGGATCAAGGACCTAGGCATTAGACTAGAGACCCTGCTCCTACTAGAAGAAAATGTAGGCCCCACTCTCCATCATGTTGGCTTAGGAACTCAATTCCTCAACGAGATTCCTAAAGCACAAGAAGTAGAATAAAAAATCAATAAATGGGATGGTATCAAACTAAAAAGCTTATTAACAGCAAAGGAAACCATCAAGAATGTGAAGAGAGAACCTAGAGAATGGGAGAAATCTTTGCCACCTTCAACTCAGAGCATTAATCTCCAGGATATATAAAGAATTTAAAATAACTTCACACATACACAAGAAACATAACCCCATCAACAAATGGGCAAAGGAACTGAACAGACACTTCACAGAAGAAATATGATAGGTCAACAAATATATGAAAAAATGTTAAACATCTATAGCAATTATAGAAATGCAAATTAAAACTACACTGAGATTTCATCTCACTCCAGTCAAAATGGCAATTATCAAGAATACAAGCAACAATAAATGTTGGTGAGGATATGGAGGGAAATGTACACTATAAATTGATGCAACCACTCTGGAAAGCAGTACGGAAATTCCTCAGAAAACTTGGAATAGAACCACCATTTGACCCAGTTATACTACTTCTCAATATATACCCTAAGGACTTAAAATCAGCATATAGTGACATGGTTACATCAATATTTATAGCAGCTCAATTCACAACAGTTAAGCTATGGAACAAACTGAAGGGCCCTTCAACAGATGAATGGATAAAGAAATTTGGCATATATACACAATGGAATATTACACCACCATAAGGAAGAATGAAATTATGGCATTTGTCGGTAAATGGATGGAACTGGAGACTATCATACTAGGTGAAATAAGCCAATCCCAAAACACTAAAGGCCAAATGTTCTCTCTGATATGAGGATGCTAACACACAGTGGGGGGGGGGGGGTGCAGACAGGGAACAATAGAAGTACTTTGGATTAGAAAAACAGGAATGAAGGAAAGGGAGGGGGGATGGAAATAGGAAAGATAGTAGAATGAATTTGACATCACTTTCCTATGTGCATACATGAATACACAATCAGTGTGACTCCTCATCATGTACAACCACAAGAATGGGAAGTTATACTCCATGTATACATGATATGTCAAAATACATTCCACTGTCATGCACAACTAACTAAAAATAACAAATGAAAAAGATTTTAAATAAAGAATATGGTTATAGAACTTGATATGTGTAGGGCATGATGTAACATGGGGCATGTTGCATCAGAAGAGAGGAAACTTAACTTGCTGGCTGCTACCCACTTCCCAGTCCTGGGGCCACATGTGGCTAAGAGAGCACCTAGCGATTAGCCAGAAGGCATTGCCATGGGTTGTGATGAAGAATCGGACCACCTCTAGGATAGGCTCAGAACCCTTCTGCCCTCATGGACAGCTCGTGTATCCCATTACTGCCTGTAGGATAGGTATAGATGTAAATTCTCCCTACCCTGCTGACCTTTACCCTGATTGGCTCCTGTACATTATATTAGCTGTGTGTGTTTTCTCATTAAATGAGATCCTGCTTTGACTATTCTCCCTGGCGTGTCTGATTGTCCTCCTGCAAGGGAGGGCTGGGTGTGAGCGGCCAGTTGACCTTTACCTTTCTTGTTTCTCCTGGTTGGAGCATGCTCTCCCAATCTCTCCCACAGATCAGGAGGGAACAGGGAGCTAAAAACCCCAAGAGATATGCAGGATGTCTTAGGTGTTCTCTGGAATGGAGAAAGTGGGTTGAGAGGGCGTTGAGCTGGGTCATCTCTAAGGCCCCTTTCCAAGTTGTTACAGCAGCTCTCAAGGAGCCCAGGAAGTAGAAGGCAGAAGGAAGAGGGTACCCACCTCTGACCCTTCTCTCCTTGGACTCTGGTACATTTCAGTAGAAACCCAAGGGCAGCCATTGGGAATCAGCCCAGCAGGCTCTGAGCTCAGCATGAAGGAAGCATGCCAAGAAGAGGGAAACAAAGAAGATGAGGACTCTGGAGGACAGAGCTGAGGAAGAATTTACTCCAAGACAACAGAAGCACACTTACTGCTTCATGGTGATAGGTTTCTAATTTTGCACAACCACTCCCCAAATGAGCTCTTGGTCCAATCCATTATAATTTTAGGTCCATAGACTCTGAGGGAGGGTATAAGGAAGTCTGTGGAAGATGAGCCTCTGCTTCTGGGATATATTGTGAAAACTGACTTCAGAGTGCACCAGAACTAGGAAAAGAGATTGTCAATCATCTTTACCATCGTGGTGCTATTTCCAGCTATCCCTCAGCATCCATAGAGGATCGGCTCCAGGACCTGTACAGATACCAAAATCCACAATGCTCAAGCTCCTAATACAGATGGTGTATAATTTGCTATAACCTACGCCCATTTTCCATATATTTTAAATCATTTTTACATTACTTGTAATACCTAATCAATGCCTACATATAATTTCATTTGTATGGATTCATTGTAGTATCCAGCCCATGGAAAAATTCAGGCTTTATTTTTTGGAACTTTCTGGAATTTCTTTTTCAAATATTTTTGATTCACAGTTGGTTAAGTCCATAGATGTGGAATCCACGGATACAGAAGGCCAGCTGTGTGTGTGTGTATGTGTGTGTGTGTGTGTGTGTGTGTGAGAGAGAGAGAGAGAGAGACAGAGAGAGAGAGAGTGTTTATTACTTGGTTGTCATTTTTTATAGTGTCTTCACTGAACTGGGCCAAGTTCACCCTCTTGGACCAGAAGGGCCTGATACCATAGTGATAACTCACCACCTCAGACCAGAGCTGGTCTGGAAAGTGAAATGCCCCAAAGCCAACAACCACCTGGCCTTCCCAGCCTGAGGGCACACCCTCCCTGCCTAGAGAGAGTTCACCAGACACAGGCACAAAGAGTGCTGTCCTTGAGGCAGGAGGATGCAGGTCACATTGGGCATGACATCACCCTGGCTTGCTGAGCCTCTAAGGTCTCTAATGATGCTCTCAGACTCCGAGGGATGCTGTTGGACACATACTCCAGGGACTCAAGGCAGCTACAGGTCTTTAGGTAATGAGTTAATGGCTGCAGAAGTCAGGTGATTACCACAGCCTATCCTCGTACAAAGAATGAATTCACTGGGCTGGGAGCCAGGAGAACAGAAAAAAGAAACCTGTTCCTGATCAAACCTTGAACCTCCTTAATCACATTCAATGGATCCCTTCCTCCCAAGGAGGAGCATCAAAGAATTTATGAATCCCCCCCAAAAACAAACAAACAAAAACTCAAAAACCCACTACATGGGGTATAGGACACTTTTTGAAAATTGGTTATATACAAAACCACAAAGCATCAACAATTACAAATACGAGACATTATAGACTGTATTCTTTGACTTCAATAAAAAAAATTATTTGACTAGAGTTAACTAAAGATACCACTAGACCAAAAAGTAAAATCTTCTGAATCCTCAGAAGAGACAACTACATGCTCAGGAACAAAGCAAACAGACATAAAATAAAATCTAAGAAATTTAGAAGTAATAAAAACAGAACTCATAATATGAAGTTGGCACAAAATTAAGTCACCAAGCTTATCTGTCATGCTATTTCTTATAAATAGGCTAAACTTGCTTAAAAAAGAAACCACTAACATATTTGATTGATACATGTAAATTTAGTTATCATAGTATTATTTGTAATAGTAAATATTAGAAGTAATCCTAATTTCCTTTGAAAAATCAAGTGACCAAGTAATAAGTTCCATACAGTGGGACATCACACAGCTCTTCAAAAGAATGAATTAACTCTACATGTGCTAAATAAGACATGCTCTCCAGTATGTATCATGTTTTAAAAAAGCAAAATGAAAGTATTTGTAACCTGTGATTATTTTGTGGATTTTTTTTAAAGGAATGTGCTTATTTTTAGGATATCTCTGGAAAGGTCCACAATAAACCAGCATTGGGGGTTGCTCATGGGAAGAGAAAATAAGTGGTTGGAAACAGAGGAGAAATGCTTTTCACTATCCTCCTTTTGAATTTTGCATTTGTACCCAAGTGACTATTACTAATTTTTAAAAAATTTAATGAAGACATTTTAATAAACTTTTAATTAAAACTCTAATTATTTTAACTGACATAATTAAAATTAAACATTTTAATAAAGAATTGACTAATTGAATTGGATTGACTAGAAATTATGCATAATGTTTTAAAAGTGATCAAAGAATTACCACTAGTGACGGCTCTGTTTCTTTAAATGTCCCAAGAACATGCCACATAAACTGTGCAAAAGCAAAGAGGAAACAGGAGCAAAAGTAACAGAACCCTGGAGCAAAAGCTTGAGGATAAGATGCATAGTAGAAGAAAACAGTATGTGCATCAAGAAAAGAGTCCAGATAATGCTGCTGGGCTGAAAACAGAGGTCTTACAAAGGGATTAGAAAAAGATAATTGCCCTGATTTTGTTAAAAATAGGTAAAGAACCTATATAATCCAGAAAGAAATAAAAGAGGCCATTGGGTACATGAAAACATAATCAAAATCCCAGTAATGGAGGAAATGAGAAAAAATAGATTCATGGCTACCATCCTGTACTAGATCATCAAAGATGGAAAATAAGTCCCCTATGGTATGAAGAACTGAATGTTCTATGAGACAGTCTACCACATTTCTGAAGGGCAATCAGGCAATGTTTGGGTTTTTTGTTGTTGTTGCTGTTGTTTGCTTTGTTTTGTTTGCAGTGCCTGGGATCTAACCCAGGGCTTTACTCATACTAGTCAAGCATCTTCCCAGTGAGCCACATCCCAGCCCCAGGTGATGTATATTTTCATCTTTGACATGGGAGTTTCCCTAAGGAATTGATTGGACAGGAGTTCTCACAATACAATTGCATTCATTACTGCTTTGTTTATGATAGTAACCTGGGCATTTAAAAAAATATGGTATTCCCACTACAATTCCTTGCCAGTAAAACTGAGGACATGTATTTATATGCTGGATAATGATGCACTTACGAACTGTCCATTTGGTTGAAAATTCTGCAGCCACTAAATACTTGAAGTCTTCCTTCCCTCTGATACTGAGGATTGAATCCAGAGGTGCCCTACCACTGATCTACATCCCTAGCCCTTCTCATTCTTTTATTTTTGAGACAGGGTCTCGTTTAATTGCCAACAATGCCTTTGAACTTGCCATCATCCTGCCTCACCCTCCCCAGCCGCTGAGAATGCAGGCATGAGCCCCCAAGCCTCCTACAGTTGAAGACTATTAAATGCCAAAGGAAAATTCTAACAGTAAATGAATAAAGATGGCTACAAGAAATAAAATGTGATCTAATTTACCTAAAAATCTTATGCTTTTACGTTTAAAAATATAGGAAAAAACTGCATCAAAATGTTTTAAAATACTACCCTATAAAGTGGAATTCTGGATCAACCTTTTTAGAAATTTCTAAATGGACATCCATTACATTTACCCACTGAGTGTGAGTCTCCATGTCTATACCTATATCTACAACACCTTGGCACCATTTGTTCTTATTTGCTTTATTTCCATCTCTAACTCCTCACTTCTCTATCTAGGGAAAGAGAAGTCAAAAAGGAGGGACATTTTTTTTCTGGCTTCCAGGGTTTGGGAAGAGGTAATTAACCCCTAACTACCTCCTTAGCTTAAGCAGAGCACTGACTTTATTGGCTGATGGTGACATCATGCCAGTGGCAGCAGCCTATCCTGGCGTTCCTACCTAGGAACTCCAAGATGCCTCGGTATGGGGGGGGGGCACTGTGACTTGGCTCTGGAGAAGGGAGTCCCCCTGTGCTTGGTGCTCGAGGGTCCCGCTTACCTGGACCTTCGGGGCTTGGGCGTGTGTGTTGTGCGCACAGCCTCCACTGGGCTCCCCTCTAGGCCTTGTGTCCTCTCCCATCCCTTCTGTTGCAGCTTCACCAGTTGCTTTCAGGCCACCGCTGTTGCTTGTTTTCCAGCGGGTGACCCTGGCTCCTGCTGACAAAACCCTGGTTCCTAATCAGTGAAGGCGACTGCTGTCTTTTGTTGCCTGGTGCTTGGCATCCTGTGTTGGGATGCAGCCCAGTGGTTCCATCCCTGGAAAATATATATATATATATATATATATATATATATATATATATATATATTCATTTATATACAAATATGAATATAAATACATAAAAATATTTATAATACATATAATACAAATATAAATACATATAAATATTTATATAAATATTTATATTTTATATAAAATATATATTTAATATATATTAAAATAAATGTTTTGGTATTTGTTAAATAAGAAAATCCTTTTATATCCCACTTTGAATTCCTATCTGAAATTATTGTCAATCCTGTTTTCTTTCTGTTTGGCTCTGTATTGTTCAGAACCAAATTTCTTGCTACTGTGGTTCATTTGGTCATTTAGTTTGAAGTATTTTTGTAAACAGTTGATTATAATTTGTCTTAAAACTCTAATTTGAGAACCTTAGTTTTTAAATAAGACCATTTTAAAAATGTTTATTTGTTGGCATAGCAGCAATGACTTTATTTTGTGGATCTTTATTTACTTGATGTCAGTCTTAATGCATGCACTCTTTTTTCTTTTATATCTTTCCTGTTTTGGAAGTACACTGTGCTATTTTAAAAGTCTATCAGTATTTTAATATTCCCTTAAATAAATGTTCAGTGAATACTTGTTTCAGCATCAGAGTACATAATAAAACAAAATATTTTTCCTATTTGTGAAGTAGTTTAGAAACTCTATAATTTCCTTGCCTCCAAATGTTCAGGGTCTGGTTAATATGACCTGAAGTTATCTAATCAGATCATTGTTATTAAATTTTACTTAACAGTATACATCATTTCTTCCAAGAAATATTTTTTGACTAAGTTAAATTATTCCAAGTACAGTTCATTGGCGGTTTTATTTTCTGAACCTTTACATATTTGAAATCTTTTTTTTTTTCTTTTTGTCTTCACAAAACTCGACTAGGTATAAAATTTCAATGATTCACAATCTTTGATCAAGATTCTGTGCCTTCTTCCCCATTTATTTATCTTTTGGTAAACCAAACTCATTTTTATTCTTTTGCAAATAACTAAATTTTTGGTTTTTGTTTGTGCCATCCTGGATGTTAGAATTTACTTTGTTTCCTGTAATTCGGAATGTGTCCCATGGATTTGAATTTAATTGTACCCATTATTTTAGTTCCACACTGTTCTGATTTTTTAAATTGATGTTTATTTTCTGCCTTCCATCTTTTTTCTTTCTTAAAAAGAAAAGAAAAGCCCCTCTCCCAACTTCTCGCAATGCTGCCTGAATTTGCCTCCATGTTTCTTTCCCAGTTTCTGGCTTGTTACAGTTCTTTAGATGCTCCCTCCACCGGCTTTCAGGGATAGCACAAAGTTCTTTTTTACTTTGTAAAAGTAAAGTAAGTGAATTTCTTACTTGCCTTCTATGGTTTGGGTCTGGAATGTTCAACAGCTCACTCCCTTCTATCTTCAAAAAAAATTTACAGAGTAAACTCTGCTAACCAGGATGGCACAAACAACCCAACAAAAATTTAGTTATTTGCAAAAGAATAAAAATGAGTTTGGTTTACCAAAAGATAAACCCACTGGCCATCAGTAGGACCCATCGGATGAGGATATGCATAGGGCTGAGGGCAGGTGGATGCCCAGTACCTTCCCAGCTCCGCTCAGCATCAAGTAGGATGATCTGTCTGGAGGTGGGATCTTCTGTGTCTACAGCTCTCACAACTATGAAAAAGCAGACTGATTAGAATAAAACATAAGGAGCTGGGTTGTGGCTCAGTGGTAGAGTGCTCATCGTTGGTTCTCTCTCCTCTGACCACCGTTTTTTTGGACTTGCAGTAACTGAATGGGTACAGCAAGACAAACAGAAGGAAACAGTATCCCTGACCACTTAAAAAAGCAGTTCAGACAAAAAGTTGATCTCATACAAGTGGAGAGTATAAAGGTGGTTACCAGAGGCTGTGGAGAGTGGGGGCAGGGGATGGGGAGAGGTTGGCCAAGGGGGACTAAGTCACAGTTAGACAGGAGCAAGAAGCTATGCTGTGCCATGCATAGTAGGGTGGCCATAGATAACAATGATGTATAATGTCCATTTCAAAAAGCTAGAAGAAAGGAGTTTGAATGTTTTCCCCACAAAGAAATGATAAATATTTGAAGAGACAGAGATTCTTACCTTCATTTGAAATAATACAATGTATGCATCTATTGAACATCACCCAGAAATAGGTACAACTTTTGTGTATCAGATAAAGTGAAAAAAATGATTTTAAAAAAGATAGCATGGGATCAGTAGAGTTAGGACACGTACGGAAACTCCCCCAATTAAAATGATGCTGTGACCCTAACCTCAACCACCAGCAGGTCACTTTCTAGTGAGCAGAATGGCCGGCTTCCTCAACCTAAATTTTTGTTTCCCAAATTCACTTTCAACCTGAGGGGTTGCTTCATTTGTTTACACTCAACAGACATTAATCTCAGCAAGCTTCTCTGTCACCTAGTGTCGATGTCCTTTCCTGTTCATTCCCACTGCTGAGACCAGGCCCTCTGAGAGCCATAGGGAAAACTCCAAGGACTAACCTATAGATTCAATTCTGCAGCACAAAAACCACCACCTTGCTGGAACCCCAAAATCTAATGTCAGAACCTCAGTAGCACCCACTCCTCAGGATGCAGAAGTGGGCATGGGTCTGTTTCCAGGTGGGCACTAAAACTCCATCTCCCATGGCTTTACAGTTAGGGGATTCCTCCCAATTTTTGCCAATATGTTGGACATCTGCCACTTTTGTGGGGGACAAGGGTTTTCATCTGTCTTCATTGGAATTGGGAGCAGCTGCACCAGGGCCGCCCACCACACACACCACCTTACAGTGGAGTCAGTGAAGTATCTCCCAGCTCTGTCTCATGTGGCTCTCCGGCAGCTCACTCCCTTCTACCTTCAACATGGTTTTTGTCATTACTTTCATTTTTTTTCCTTGTCACATCGCTTTCTTTGGGTTCCAGTTCTGCCTTCAATTTACTTCTCTAACCAAACCCCTGGCATACTTCTTAAAGGGTCATTGCTCCCCAGGTTTTTGTCCATCTCCTTATTTAACTTCCCATATGAGAGCCCAGACTCCTGTGACCTCAACAGGACCATGTACCAATGGCTCCTGACCCTGTTCCCTCACATCCAGACCCTGAGTTACAGTGCTCTTGTGACCAATGGCCTTCTCCAGGCTTCCACCAGAAAGTCCCACAAGCACAGCACAAACTTACCTGCTTTCCTCTAGTCCCTACCTCAGTAGCCACCACCAGTCACTCAAGCCAGAAGCCTGGCAGCCACCAGACTCCCAACTTTCATCACCTAGAGCACTCTGTCCATGACACAGCCTGGCAATCCCACCCTCCTTCAGTATTTCCAATAGCATCTCTCCTCTTTATCCCACACTCCCTACCTAGGGTCAGACCCTCAAACTGAATTGTCCCAGTTAGGTCACATTTACTGGTGTACAGCCTAGAAGGTGCTCTGGGATCTGGGGATATTAACTCCAGGAGATGTATTTAAGGTCTGGCTTTATGAGAGATCACTCAAGGGGCTTTGATAAGCTTCCTGCACCTGTCTCACATGGTGGTTGGCTGGAAGCAAGGATTAAAATAGAACATACTTGGAATGCCTTCTGAGTAAACTGCAGGTCCACACAGCAGGTGGTCATGGAAGAGCAGCCTTTGCCAGTAGTGGAGTTCAGGGGAGGAAGCAGAAGAGCCCTGGATTGGTTGAGCCCAGTGTATGCCATGCCCTGTGGGGGGCGCTGTTCACATGCCTCCCTCCTTCCTCAGGCTCCATGCTGCTGCTGTTCAGGGAGCAGGGAGGGACAGACTCCCTTCCCTAGAAGAGGGCTGAATGGAGCATGGCTACCCTGGCCCTCTAACTCATTTCCACGTGCCTCTGTGTTCCTCTCTGGTCTACAGTGTTCCCAGACTGTCTGTTCTCTGCACTACATTATGCAAATCCCAGCCAGCCAGTATCCATAGAAACCAAATCTCCCATCTTCCCCAGCCTGCTCCCTGGCAAAGGAAACCCACCGGAGCAACACCCACAAACAAGGACAAACACCCCAGAGCAGGAAGGATTCCCTTGCCATCAGACTCAGTCCTTACTGACCTGTCTTCCCACCCTCTGGTTACTGTTGGAAGGAGCAGGTGGGACAGGCCAGGGCACAAAGTTCTGTTCTTTCTTAAAACCTGAAGGGAGATATTAATAAGCTCAGCTTTTCCCAATACTAACAATTGTCTTGTCCAATCCAAATCACTATCATTAAGATCATCTTCTCTGGGCATGAGTCAGTATTTGACATCATCTTTAACCTCATGCATATAGCTACATGAACCATTTTGGAACTTGACAACACAATTTCATTGTGTATGATACGATGACTAATAAAGATCTGTTCCTCTCTAGAATTTTCTGCTATGCCTAAAACATTATGACTTTTTTTCTCCAGGCTCAAAACATGAGGGAAAGCCTCTGGTACCACACCGAGATTTTTGAATACTGGTAGGCAGCTGTCTTCTATTCTGTGGGACACACAGCTCTTGCCAATGACATGGGTTGACCTGGGGAAAACCATGCAAGTGTCCAAGTTGCCCTGTTTACAGAAGTTCGATGCTCTACGAAAGCTTCACAGCTATGTAAGGAGCAGGGCCAGGAGTAACGATAGAGAACTTGGCTACTAGTGTTTGCCCAACTTCCAGAGTTCTACACACTTGCTCCCTTAAAGTCTATAACCACCTTAAGAGACAGGAACTCATAGGTCTTTTCCACATGATGACACCAAGAGGTAGAGGGGTTGTCTCTCCCCAGGGTCACAGTGGTGGTCAGTTTAAACTCTCGGCGTCCAATCCCATATCCAGCCTCTTAACCAATTGGCACATTTGGGAGGATAGAGATTTAAAAAAATCTATGTTGAAGTATTAGGTTTAAGGTTTCCATTTAGCTTTTCTCTTCTTGGTTTTAAACACCAATTATAATGCAATATTTAAACAAAAACCTAAAGTAAAATCCACCAATTGAATTGAGTGCATAAAAACATCCCAGACAAACCTCCCCCTTCAGAAGGGAAAACTATTTTAATAACATGCTTGGAGTTTTCTCCTCGTGGCTGGGTTGCTTACAGATACAGTATGGGACAATCTGCATTTTAATTATAGTGAATACTCTTATAGGCTATGTGCCATACACAAAATTTCTCTGTAAAGAGAAAAAACACTGATAGGAGGGACTGCCTACTAGGAGAGCTGAATGTGCAGAGGTGTGAGATTGTTCTAGTACATTTTGTACCTTTGGGTTTACTGCCATGTAATCAGATTATCAAACATACACAAGCACACATGTACGTGAGCAAGTGCCACACACACACACAAAAAAAAAAAAAAAAATTAAAGGCAAATTACTGCTTGCCTTTTTTTTGTAAGAGCATTCCAGGTCTGTATGTTTAACTCTAAAACCTATTTTTCTTGGTTACTACAACCACTTTTCCACGTTATTGAAACATTTTTACAAATGTTAAGTTGTATAGACATACTCTTGTCAAAAATCTGAAGGAAAGTAAGCGTTCCCAACATAACTTCCACATCTCAGCTTCTCACTTTTCTTTGGGATTCATCATGACTGTGAATCAGAATTTCAACATGCAGAACATCCCATTTGCTGAAGAATTAGCCAACAGTAATAAGCCTATACTAGGTTTAGGGTGGAATACTCGGCATTTTTCCAAAGTCTGCCTCACTGGATCCCTGAGAAGTCTGAGGTAGGTACTATCACCCTCTTTCTACTTACAACAGATGTCCAAAAGCCTCAGATAGCTTCTCCATCACAGGGTTGGAATCTGGGTCCAGTATCCTGACCCTTGTGCCTTACCAAATGCTGCCGGTAGTTTTGTGGAGTAGTTGAGGACAGCTTGCCTGACCTGCAGGTCATACCTCCAAAAGGTTGCATGTTGATTAGTGACAGAGATATGTTCTGTGACGTGCACTCTTCAGCAACTTTGTCACTGTGAACACTGAGTGTGCTTACCAAACCTCGATGGCATAGCCTACTGCACACCTGGGCTGTGTGGTACAGCCCCCTGCTCCAAGGCTGCAAAACTGTGTTCACGTTACTGCAGTGGCACTGTCAGCCACCATGACACAGTATATATCTAAACACAGAGACGGCATAGAAAGATGCTAATCAGAATTTTTCAGCCCCATTATTATCTTGCCCCTACTTTGTATTTATGATCCGTCATTGACATGATGCATCCACACAAGAACTGCCCACTGTGGCCCAGGACATCCCTGGACCTAGGACAGCAAAGGTAAGAATGATGTGGTCCCTGCACTCAAGCAGAGAAGACAGGCAGGTGCCTTCCAGCAGGAGGGGAAACATGCAATAGCAGCCCCAGGAACCCTGAGCAGGATCTACAACAAAGGAGGCAAAGCAGGCAGAAGCCTACTGGGCAGAATTCTGTTAATATCTCTCTAAGGTGTTGGGAACACTCCTGCCCAGCAACAACACTAACCATGGGGCTCACCAGACTGCCATTTTTGATAGTTAGCCAACAATAATCTCATTCTGCCAAAACTTTACCCTTCAAAAGCAAGAAGAAAGGAAGAAAATGGCTATTACACACTGTGTTATGACCAAGTAATCACTGGTGCCAACGTGCAAGTTCAAGGAGCCAGGGGGGACTCTCCTGCTATTTGCCTTGGCACTCACAAGTCTGCTCCCCAGACTCCAATCTAAAGGGCACACAGTTAGGGGTTAGGGAAGATCTGCAGATGAGGACATAAGCCCAGGCAGGTAAGGAGTGTGCACACAGGTGGTGCAGCAAATATAACCAGAACAGTCCGAGTAACCAACAGCAGGTCACTGTGATACAAATGTCCCTGTGAGTACCAGGCAGTGTGTGTGACATCCAGGTGTGCCTGGAGCCATGTGAGATGGAGCCAGGACACCCAGTAGAACAGAGTCCAGCCACAGTGAGCTCTGAAAGTTGCATTGCAGAAATGCACATGAGCAGGTCAGGAGTGGGGGCCACTCTGGGTGGCCACTGGAGACCAAAGATGGTGCATCTGGTGGCAGCACATAGATGGATTCAAAAGGAGAATAAGACAGGCAGTGTACAGTGGGCTGCTGCCTCCAGGGTGGATGCTGGAATGGGGAGAAAGAGGCACAGGTGGGAGAGTATTCAAGGAAGACCCTTGGAGAGGGGCTCGCTGCCAACAGGATAGCCACCTTACCCTGAGCATATCCAGAACCGAGGCCAGATGCTCTTAAGGGCAGTGTCAAAAGGAGGATTTCTAAGATCTGTAAGTAACCGAAAAAAAAAAAAAAAAAAAAAAAAACCAGACTAGACATTATCCAAATTAAAAAACTGGGGGTTTCAAAGGATGTCACCAAGAAAGTGAATGGACACACCTAGAATGAAGAGGAAAGTTTATCTGACAAAGGGACTAGTCTCTAGAATACATAGAGAACCCTTAAACTTAACAATAAAGACAACCCAGCTAAAATGGGGAAAGGCTCAAGACAGTTCCCCCAAACAGATATATAAATGGCCAATAAGCACATGAAAAGCTACTCAGTGTCAGCATCAAGGAAATGCACATCAAAGCCAAAGCCATACCACTTCACCATCACAGGAGGGGTAAGTCAGAACACAGATCACAGTGCTGACAAGGGTGCTGTGCACCCAGAATCCGCACACACTGCTGGTGGGAGTCAAAGGGGTACGGTTGCATCAGAAAGCAGCTTGGTGGTTCCTCAAAAGGTTAAGAAGAGTCACCATAAGACACAGCATGTCTATGCCTGGGTGGACCCAAAGAGAAAGGGAGACAGGTCCACACAAAAATCTGTACACAGATGTTCCCAGCAGCACTACTCAAAACCAACAAAATGTGGAAACAGGCCAAATACCCATCAACTGGCGAACAATAAAACACAGTACATCATTTCATACAAAGGAATATTACAATAAGAATACACACTACAACATGGAAAAACTCTGGCTTACAAGAACACCAAAAGAAATAATGTAAAAAGAAAAAGCACATCATTTTTATTTCTTTGAAAAGGAGGCCTAGGCTATCCAAATTATCCTATATCTTAAAACAAACAGAGGGGATCCAACATGGCGGCTGGCAAGGAAGCAGCACTTTCAGTATCTCCACATTAACCGGATCAGAAACACCCATTAAAACAGCTACATTCTACCTACTGAGGAACTTCTAGCAAAATTCCGCTGAAAGGAGACCTGCCAGGAATTAGTAAGCTATATTAGAGGTGACAGTTGGCCCCAGACAAGTGAATCTTGGCCGACCATGTGGGCGCAGAGGTCCAATCCCACAGTCACCGCCCAACCGGCTCTGCAAGCGGCCCCCGGCGGCCCGGGGCAGCGAGAAGGGTCCCCCGCCTGGCCCGGCAGACGGGCCCCGCCATCCTGGCTCTCCTGGCGGCCCCGCTAGCTCTGTGATGGGCCACCCCGCCCGCCCGGCTCTTAGCCACGAGGCCGCTGCCTACCGGGTTCTACAAGCGGCCCCCGGCGGCCGGCGCGGCGAGAAGGGTCCCTGCCTGGCCTGGCAAACGGCCTGCGCCCTCCTGGCTCTGCTAACGGCCCAGCCCACCCGGCAAACGCCCCCCCCCCCCCCCCCCCCTCCCGGCTCTGCTGGCGGCCCCGCCCCCGGCCAGCGCAGGCTCGGCTCTGCAGGCGGCCCAGCAGCGAGAAGGGTCCCAGCCTGGCCCGGCAGACGGCCTGTGCCCTCCCGGCTCTGCTAAAGGCCCCGCCCCCACTGCGAACAGCCCCGCCCACCCGGCAAACGGCCCCCCGCCCTCTGGGCTCTGCTGGAGCCCCGCCCGCGGCCAGCACCGCCCGGCTCTGCAGGCGGCCCCCAGCGGCCCCTGCGCAGCGAGAAGGGTCCCCGCCTGGCAGACAGCCTGTGCCCTCCGGCTCTGCTAACGGCCCCGCCCCCACTGCGAACAGCCCCGCCCACCCAGCAAACGGCTCCCCCCCCCTGAGACGACGTGAAGGAAATCTAACCAAGCCTTTATGAAATAGCGAACTGGGAACTAAAACCAGAGATTGTGTCAGACCAGAGACAAGGCAGTTCCACCCCCCTGCCCCTTCAGACACTCCAGCAAGGAGGCAGGGGCCCGCCATAGCAGAGAGGGGAAGTCACCAAAGTTTGGCCAAAGAGATTCCTTCCAAGCGGAATCTACTTTAGCAGGTGTGTGACTCCCACCGGCATCAGATACAAACAACCGGGAAACTTCAAAATCTCTCCATGGGCGTGACCGTAAGGGCCAAAGGACTCTCAACCCCCAACTCCCAATACTGCCAGTGACGTGGGCGTGACTGTAGGGGCAGAGGGACGCAGAGAAGACTCCCCACCGCCAACTCCCCCAA
The DNA here is from genome assembly GCF_021218885.2 of Marmota monax. Taxonomy (NCBI): domain Eukaryota; kingdom Metazoa; phylum Chordata; class Mammalia; order Rodentia; family Sciuridae; genus Marmota; species Marmota monax. The sequence goes on from NW_026692780.1 coordinate 100,694, forward strand.
CCGCCAACTCCCCCAACCGCCAACTGAGAGGGCGTGACGGTAGGGGCGGAGGGAAACAGAGGACACTCCAGACCCCCAACTCCTCCTACCGCCAGCGGAGTGGTCGTGATTGTAGGGGCTGAGGGAAGCAGAGGGGATCCTCGACCCCCAACTCCCATTACCACCAGTGGCGACACCAATGGTCTTAGCCGCCAGACTCCGAAGGTGTGCCCACCAAAGGGGTCCGGAAAAATTAAACTATTGACTCCCAGAACACAGCTCCACAGCACTGGGGCTTAGATGAATGACAGAGAGAGTGCTCAGTCGTTAGGGAAATAGAGCACCCAGAGGGGCTGAAAGTGTAACCAAATCCTTGGAGAACCGCCTCCGGTGAACAGGACCTGGCTGGCTGGCAGGAGGAAGGGGAGGAGGGGCCGTAGAAGTGAAACGGCTCTGGACCAACAGGATTGAGAGACTCCCAGGAGCCGCCTTACAGGGATTGCTGTTGACACATTGAGGGCAAATCTCAGCCCGGAGGGCACAGCTTTGCCTACGGGAAGAGAAGAAAACGGATCTCTAAGACCTAATTTTATTCCTTATTTTATTTTATTTTTTCTCTCCCTTTTTCCCTCTTTCTCTCCCCTTCCAAGTTTTATTGTTCTTTCCATTCTCCTCTAGGCTATCTAACTCCCCCTCCTTCTTTCTTTTCAAGAGCACCTTCCTTCCCCTTCCCCCCAACTTTCATCCCAAGCATTACGTCCTCCATTTCGTGTAACTGTCTAAATGCAAACAGGTGAATGTTTCGAGGCCGTCTATAGTGCTCCTAAATACCTAGCTACTACCAACACCCTGATCCAATTGACGGTTAGCATCCCCCTTCAGTAGAGCAATCTTCTAAAGTAGCCAAGACATACTAACCCTTATAATTTCATAGCACCTAACCTAAAGTCCTAAGAACAAAAAACAAATCACTATGTGCATACAAAATCCGGAAGCCCTTTATAAATTGAATGAATCAGCTCTAAAGTACAATAAATCCCAACATCTATAGGCATAATCTCCCACCACAAAGGAGAGACAACAGATATAAACAAAGCCAAAACAAATGTATAGGAGAAAGCAGTTACAAAGCAGTCAAACAGAGCTGGAAAGCAACGTGAACAACATGAAAAAACCAGGGAAAAAAGGAGTACAGATAATGCAGGACAACTTAAATCTACAGGAGGACCTAGAAGCATCAGAAATATGGACAGGGAAAGAAATCAAGGCATACCTAACTCAGATGTAACGGAATTTTAGAGAAGACATGAGACAGCAAATCCAAGAATTGAAAGTATATTTCGAAAACCAACTAAACAAACAAATTCAAACTGCAAAGAACGAGCTTTACCAGGAGATAGAGATCTTAAAAAAAAACAAACAGTGATTTTAGAAATGCAAGAAACCATAAACCAGATTAAAAATGCTAACCAGAATATTACAAATAGACTAGATCAAGTAGAAGTCAGAACATCAGATAATGAAGACAAAGTTTATCAACTTGAAAAGAATATAGTCAATACTGAAAAGATGCTTAAATCTCACGAGCAATCTATCCAAGAGATATGGGATCTCATCAAAAAACCAAATTTGAGAGTCATTGGGATAGAAGAAGGCACAGAGATTCAAGCCAAAGGAATGGACAACCTATTGAATGAAATAATCCTAGAAAACTTCCCAGAGATGAAAGATGGAATGGATTGCCAAATCCTGGAAGCCTACAGGACCCCAAACATCCAAAACTGTAATAGGCCAACTCCAAGACATATAATTATGAAGATAGCCAACATACAGAACAAGGAGAGAATATTAAAAGCTACAAGGGAAAGGAGGCAGATTACATTCAGGGGTAAACCAATTAGGTTAACGGCTGATTTTTCATCACAGACTTTGAAAGCGAGAAGATCCTGGAACAATGTATTTCAAACGCTGAAAAATAATGGATTCCAACCAAGAATACTGTATCCAGCAAAATTAAGCTTCAGATTTGACAATGAAATTAAAATCTTTCACGATAAACAAAAGCTAAAAGATTTCACAGCCAGAAAACCAGCACTGCAAAGCATTTTGGGCAAAATTCTACAAGAAGAGGAATAGAAAAACAGTGCCCAAAACCAACAGCGGGAGGTATCTCAGTAAAGGGGGAGGAAAACAACCAAAAAGTAAAAACTAGCCAAACTAAAATAAATAAATAAATAAACATGACTGGAAATACAAATCATATTTCAATTGTAACCTTAAATGTTAATGGACTAAACTCACCAATCAAGAGACACAGGCTGGTAACCTGGATCAAAAAAACAAATCCAACAATATGCTGCCTTCAGGAGACTCATATGATAGGAAAAGACATACACAGGCTGAAGGTGAAAGGTTGGGAAAAATCATACCACTCACATGGCCCTCGGAAGCAAGCAGGAGTGGCCATACTCATATCGAATAAAATCAACTTCAAACCTAAGTTAATCAAAAGGGATAAAGAAGGACACTATATCCTGTTAAAAGGAACTATTCACCAACAAGACATAACAGTTATCAATTTATATGCACCAAATAATGGTGCAGCAACGTTCATAAAACAAACTCTCCTCAAGTTCAAGAGTCAAATTGACCACAACACAATAATTATGGGTGACTTCAACACACCGCTCTCGCCATTAGACAGATCCTCCAGACAAAAGCTGAATAAAGAAACTATAGAACTCAATGACACAATCAATAACCTAGACTTAACCGACATATATAGAATATATCAACCATCATCAAGTGGATACACGTTCTTCTCAGCAGCACATGGATCTTACTTAAAGATAGATCATATATTATGCCATAGGGAAACTCTTAGTAAATATAAAGGAGTGGAGATAATACCATGCACCATATCTGATCATAATGGAATGAAACTGGAAATCAATGAAAAAAGAAGGAAGGAAAAATCCTGCATCACATGGAAAATAAACAATATGTTACTGAATGATCAATGGGTTACAGAAGACATAAAGAAGGAAATCAAAAAATTCTTAGAGATAAACGACAATTCAGACATAACATACCGGAATCTATGGGACACAATGAAAGCAGTTTTAAGAGGGAAATTCATTTCCTGGAGTTCATTCCTCAAAAAAAGAAAAAACCAACAAATAAACGAACTCACACTACATCTCAAAACCCTAGAAAAGGAAGAGCAAAACAACAGCAAATATAGCAGAAGACAAGAAATAATTAAAATCAGAGCGGAAATCAATGAAATTGAAACAAAAAAAAACCATTGAAAAAATTGATAAAACTAAAAGTTGGTTCTTTGAAAAAATAAATAAGATCGACAGACCCTTAGCCATGCTAACGAAGAGAAGAAGAGAGAAAACTCAAATCACCAACATACGGGATGAAAAAGGCAATATCACAACAGACACTACAGAAATACAGAAGATAATTAGAAAGTATTTTGAAACCCTATATTCTAATAAAATAGAAGACAGTGAAGACATCGATAAATTTCTTAAGTCATATGAGCTGCCCAGATTGAGTCAGGAAGACACACACAATTTAAACAGACCAATAACAAAGGAAGAAATAGAAGAAGCCATCAAAAGACTACCAACCAAAAAAAGCCCTGGTCCAGATGGGTATACAGTGGAGTTTTACAAAACCTTCAAAGAAGAATTAATACCAATACTTTTCAAGCTATTTCAAGAAATAGAAAAAGAAGGAGCACTTCCAAATTCATTCTATGAGGCCAACATCACCCTGATCCCGAAACCAGACAAAGACACTTCAAAGAAAGAAAACTACAGACCAATATCTCTAATGAACATAGATGCAAAAATTCTCAATAAAATCCTGGCGAATCGAATACAAAAGCATATCAAAAAAATTGTGCACCATGATCAAGTAGGATTCATCCCTGGGATGCAAGGTTGGTTCAATATACGGAAATCAATAAATATTATTCACCACATCAATAGACTTAAAGATAAGAACCATATGATCGTCTCAATAGATGCAGAAAAAGCATTCGACAAAGTACAGCATCCTTTTATGTTCAAAACACTAGAAAAACTGGGGATAACAGGAACTTACCTCAACATTGTAAAAGCTATATATGCTAAGCCTCAGGCTAGCATCATTCTAAATGGAGAAAAACTGAAGGCATTCCCGCTAAAATCTGGAACAAGACAGGGATGCCCTCTCTCACCACTTCTATTTAATTTAGTCCTTGAAATACTAGCCAGAGCAATTAGACAGACAAAAGAAATTAAAGGCATAAAAATAGGAAAAGAAGAACTTAAAATATCACTATTTGCGGACGATATGATCCTATACTTAGAAGACCCAAAAGGGTCTACAAAGAAACTACTAGAACTAATAAATGAATTCAGCAAAGTGGCAGGATATAAAATCAACATGCATAAATCAAAGGCATTCCTGTATATCAGTAACAAAACTTCTGAAATGGAAATGAGGAAAACCACCCCATTCACAATATCCTCAAAAAAAATAAAATACTTGGGAATCAACCTAACAAAAGAGGTGAAAGATTTATACAATGAAAACTACAGAACCCTAAAGAGAGAGAGATAGAAGAAGATCTTAGAAGATGGAAAAATGTACCCTGTTCATGGATAGGCAGAACCAACATCATCAAAATGGCGATATTACCCAAAGTTCTCTACAGGTTCAATGCAATGCCAATCAAAATCCCAACGGCATTTCTGGTAGAAATAGATAAAGCTATCATGAAATTCATATGGAAAAACAAAAGACCCAGAATAGCAAAAGCAATTCTAAGCAGGAAGTGTGAATCGGGAGGTATAGCGATACCAGATTTCAAACTGTACTACAGAGCAATAGTAACAAAAACAGCATGGTACTGGTACCAAAACAGGCAGGTGGACCAATGGTACAGAATAGAGGACACAGAGACCAATCCACAAAATTGCAACTTTCTTATATTTGATAAAGGTGCTAAAAGCATACAATGGAGAAAGGATAGCATCTTCAACAAATGGTGCTGGGAAAACTGGAAATCCGTATGCAACAAAATGAAGCTGAACCCCTTTCTCTCGCCATGCACAAAAGTTAATTCAAAATGGATCAAGGAGCTTGATATCAAACCAGAGACTCTGCACCTGATAGAAGAAAAAGTTGGCTCCGATCTACACATTGTGGGGTCAGGCTCCAAATTCCTTAATAGGACGCCCATAGCACAAAAGTTAATAACTAGAATCAACAAATGGGACTTACTCAAACTAAAAAGTTTTTTCTCAGCAAGAGAAACAATAAGAGAGGTAAATAGGGAACCTACATCCTGGGAACAAATCTTTACTCCTCACACTTCAGATAGAGCCCTAATATCCAGAATATACAAAGAACTCAAAAAATTAAACAACAAGATAACAAACAACCCTATCAACAAATGGGCCAAGGACCTGAACAGACACTTCTCAGAGGAGGACATACAATCTATCAATAAGTACATGAAAAAATGCTCACCATCTCTAGCAGTCAGAGAAATGCAAATCAAAACCACCCTAAGATACCATCTCACTCCAGTAAGATTGGCAGCCATTATGAAGTCAAGCAACAATAAGTGCTGGCGAGGATGTGGGGAAAAGGGTACACTTGTACATTGCTGATGGAACTGCAAACTGGTGCGGCCAATATGGAAAGCAGTATGGAGATTCCTAGGAAAGCTGGGAATGGAACCACCATTTGACCCAGCTATCGCCCTTCTCGGTCTATTCCCTGAGGACCTTAAAAGAGCATACTATAGGGATACTGCCACATCAATGATCATGGCAGCACAATTCACAATAGCTAGACTTTGGAATCAACCCAGATGCCCTTCAATAGATGAATGGATTAAAAAACTGTGGCATTTATACACAATGGAGTATTACGCAGCACTAAAAAATGACAAAATCATGGATTTTGCAGGGAAATGGATGGCATTAGAGCAGATTATGCTAAGTGAAGCTAGCCAATCCTTAAAAAACAAATGCCAAATGTCTTCTTTGATATAAAGAGAGCAACTAAGATCAGAACAGGGAAGAAGAGCATGAGGAAAAGATTAACATTAAACAGAGACGAGTGGGGGGAGAGAAAGGGAGAGAGAAGGGAAACTATGGAAATGGAAGGAGACCCTCATTGTTACACAAAATTACATATAAGAGTTTGTGAGGGGAAAGGGGAAAAAAAAACAAGGGAGAGAATTAAACAACAGCAGATGGGGTAGAGAGGGAAGATGAGAGGGAAGGGGAGGGGGGATAGTAGGGGATAGGAAAGGTAGCAGAATACAACAGTCATTAATATTGTATTATGTAAAAATGTGGATGTGTAACCGATGTGATTCTGCAACTTGTATTTGGGGTAAAAAATGGGAGTTCATAACCCACTTGAATCAAATGTATGGAAGATGATATGTCATGAGCTTTGTAATGTTTTGAACAACCAAAAAAAAAAAAAAGTTCCTTTGGGTCTATAACTAACCCATATTCATTTACATAAGTAACCACTGACTTCCATTACTATCAATGTATTTGGCATATGTTGTAGTTTCTTATTAATAAATCCTGCAGGGTTATTCTTTTGTACAAAAACAAACAAACAAAAAATTCGTAACAGCTTGGGTGAAAATAGTTTTAAACATTTATTCTAACCAACAAGTCAGGCTGATCATACAGAATCTGTACTTGTCAGGTTAAACCCCAGCAGAGCGCACACACTCACAACTGCTTGGTTCCCAAAGTGCCTAGAGCTTTTCTTTTTTTGGGGGGGGGCGGTGGGGGCTGAGAATCTGACACATGTGAGCTCATTTGCCAACTGCCAAGCTGGCCCCAGTGGCATGTCACACTTGGTCCCTCCCCACTAGTTACATAACCAATGTGCACAACACACTTATAACCAGGACTCCTAATTACTGTTTAGAACATCAGCTATTATAAAGTGGGGAATCCAGGCTGCAGCGTGCCCCTAACTATAAAATGGTACCCACGAGACAGTATCTCCTTTCATGTTGCCAGTTCCCAGGACACACACAGTGAGCTGGAAATTAGAAAGCATTTGCAGGCATGAGAAATGAAAGGTGGAGGTTTACAGTGGAGAGGAGAAACAGGATGGAACCCAACAGGGAGCAAGCTGGCTGAGGTCAGTGACACACGGCAGTGAGGACAAGGGACACTGCCTTCCTTCCCACTGTACAGCACCTGTCTTCCAAACGGCCTCCCTCGGATCACACCCTTCCTTTCTTCCTAACTGGAGGGGACACCTCTTCCCTTCCCATCTCATACTTTCACCAGAGGAACTCACCCCAAAAAATTATAGAAGGACATGGTCTTCTAGTCCCACTGTCTGTTGTACAGATGAGGAAAGTGAGTCCCAGCGAGGGAACAGGTGCACAGCATGATTTTAAGTTTGTTAAGTGCTCTGGAGCTCTTGGTTCAGGAGATTAACTCTTGATGTACAACCAGATAAACTGGAGTTGATGGATATGGATGGGCAGCTTTGCCTCCTACCTTACAAGACCCCCAGGAAGATCCATGCAAGTTTTAAATTAGTAATATAAAGCAGTAGCTAAGCTGAGCCCTGCACTAACTGTTTGCTTCTTTGCTGAATTCCTGATGTTCTGGCACTGGAGTGACCGCAGCTCTTAAGCTACCCAATCCCTAGACAGCCAATAGGCCTGAAGGCTGCCTGTCTCGTGAGTCCAGCCAACCTAGACCATGGAATCACACCAATTCCTGTAGCAGGCTCTCTGCCAAGTCAACATCTCCTGTCCTAATCATCCTAAGGCAGGTGCAAGAAACGAGGAGCAGTCCTCACATGCCAGAACCCACTGCAACTACTCAAGACTGGAGAGCGTCCACCTGGTTTATGCTGCCCCACCCATTCCTTCCCAGGAAAACCACAACAAAGGCTTTGCCAGCACCTTCCCCTCTTTCCCTTTGTATCTTGACTGACCCTAGTGCTTTCCTGTGTGTCTCCATGAGGCATGGCTGGGAAATGAGTGACAGACTCTTTCCAACAGCAGTCATCTCCTGATTAGTTGGCTTAACCATACCTGGAAAATAATAAAACCTACATTTTAAAACAGGCCTGTTCTAGAAGTAAACATTTTCTCCAGAAATTTTCAAATGAGGACTTAAAAATTCACACCCTGGGAAGAGCCTGGACCCAGTGAGATACTTCCTGCATGGCTTTTAACTGAACAGAGAAGGGACCAAAAATAAAGAAGAGGCATAGGGCCTAGAGTCACAGAAAAAGGCAAGACAGAATGGCAGAGGATGCTGGCACCTCACAAGGTAGTGGGCAGAGGTGCCAAGGCCGGGGATGGGCTTCAGGAAGAGGTAGGAATAAAGCAGGCCCACGGCACAGCATCCAGCAGGCCTGGGCCAGTTCAGACATCCAGCTCTTCCTTTATAGTGATTCACAAGGGGCAGATGCTCAAGGGCTCAGGAGGCCCATCACCCCGCACACCCCCAAGGTAAAAGTAGGGCCACACCTCCCCGAAGCGTGCATGGAAGGTGTATAGGTGGCAGTTATGTTCAGCATCATAGAAGGACAGCTCACCCTCTTCGCACTCCAGCTCTACACGTAGGCAGCACAGGATGGTCGGGACCAGGGGTGAGGTGGCCGGGTCCAAGGTCACACAGTGGTCCCCCTCCACACCCTGCGTGTGGCACACGTACCAGAAGCCAGAGTGTGTGTCATGGTAGCAGCTGTGTGAGTGGCCTTCTGCACCTGTATCTGGCTGCACCCGCACCACACCCACCCGCCAGCTCTGCAGGTCACCCATGGCCACCTCTCAAGCATGGGAGCCCTGAGAGAAGGTGCAGGATCCCAGCAAGCAGGGTGCTGAGGAGAAGCACTCTGGGTTTTCCACCTGCAGGCGGTAGCCATGGTTGGTGATGCTGGTGAGGTCATCAGACACCGAGAGCCAACCTGCTGCAGTGTTGGGATTGAAGCTGAAGGGAACTGAGGGCAGAAGGGGGACAGTAAGCAAACCTGATACTCTCCCACCTGCCACACCGGGTGGTGTCCCAAGGGCCCCAAAATGACCACCTCAGTTCTAGTTGCCCTGGGTTGATGGAAATTATGGGTTCAAATGTAATGGCCAAAATGTATGTGAAAATCCTAGCCCCCACCCAGTGGCCCAGAATGTGCCTTTATTTGGAAATGGGCATTACTATAAATACAGTTAAGACAAAGTCAGACTGGAGCAGGTTGGAACTTGAACCCACCTTGACTGTGCCCTTATAAAAATGGGAATGGAGACAACACATGAGGGGAAAAGCCATGTGGCAGAGGGCAGAGGGTGAGGTGCTGCAGCTGTAGGCCAAGGGCAGCCAGGCCTGCCAGCCAACACCAGAAGCTAGAAGAGACAAAGAGGGCCCCTGCCACAGGTTTCAGAGGACCACAGCCCTGCTGTCACCTGAGCATGAGCTTCTAGCCTTCACAACCATGAGAGAATGGGTTTCTGTCATTTAAGGCACCCTGTGTGTGGTCCTTTGGTGACCTTGGATGGATAAAGCCTTTCATTATACACGTTACAATTCTGAATAGAGGAAGTATTTCTCTTTCTGAAGAGGACAGAGGGTCAGGGCCCGTATAGGAATGTGGTATGCCAGGAGGGGCTGCAGCCATCAGGCAGGAGAGAGATGACCAGGGTCAAGGGCCTGCTGGGAGGTCAGTGGAGAGAATGGGTAGAGCCTGACAGAGTGGAGCTTGGCAGCTCTGTGCTAGCATAAAGTACCTTCCCTGGGCACAAACACCTCCCAGAACCCCTTACCAGATTTGATGGAACTGATCATCTTCTTCCACACACGGTACTGCAGGGAATCCAGGTACCAGCAGGGGTTGATGAGCATGCCGGGCTGGATGGGCTCCGGCTCCACAGTGCAGAAAAGCCTGTGGAAGGAGGACTGGGCATGGTGGGTGAAGTTGGAGCAAAGCACCTGGGCTTATCTGGATTCACTGGAAATGGGCAACAGGCCTTGCTCCCTTGCCTCAGGCCTAGGTTTCCTGGCCGCCTTCCCCAAGACAAACCTGATTGGTCCAGGAACTGACTGAGCCTCCACACCCTTCAGGATTCAGTAGGAGGGCTCATCCCTCCCCAGCTGGGAAAAATAGAAATAGGAGGTTCTCCAACACGGCTGCCATCCTTGTGGACAGAAGTCACACTTACACATCTGCTTGTGGCATGTGTAACAAATTGGAAGGGACCTTAACAGTGCTCTACTCCAACAATACCAAGAGGTCAGAGTCCTTTGCTTGAGCACCTCTGGTGACAGAGAACTCACTACTTCCCCTAATTCCCAAAGCCCACTCTTTTATCTTTGGATGGCTCAGACAGGGACATAATTCTTAATTATTCATCCCAGAGAACCCAAAGCCATCAAGGCACATGAGTGTGCAGGACAAGGGCCTGTCCTGAAGCTCTCAGAGGGAGGAGGCTGGTCAAGAAAGATGTCTAAATGTTAGATGGCCACTGAGAAGCATGAGCAGATGCATGCTGCTCTCCCTCCCCTCACAGTGGCTGGAGACGCTCCATGCCAGTCAGAATTGGAGAGCCTCAAAGAAAGGTCTCTCCATCTGGCAGTCCCCACCACTCCCTGTGGATCCCACCAGCTGGCTGCATTACCTGCCTGGCCCGGAGCCTCTGGATTTTGCACCTTTGGTGTTTCTGCCTGTTCTTCCCCTCCCTTCCACCAGACTTGTCAACTTACCAGCGCTTTCGGTGCTTGTGTTTATGAAAGAAAAGACACAGACACAGACACAGACACAGAGAAAGCATGGTAAGTTTCTGACCTCAAGAGGAGCCATGCACCCCATGTTCATGGATCAGAAGACTTAATATTGTTAAGATGTCCATTCTCCCCAAGCTGATCTAGTTATTCAGCAGAATTCCTTTCAAAATCCCAGGTACTTTCTTTGTAGAAACTGAGTCTAAATTTCATATGGAAATTCAAGGAACCCCAAAGAGCCAAATAATCTTTAAAAAGAAGAGTAAAGTTGGAGGACTCACACTCCCCAATTTCACAGCTTATTATAGAGCAACAATAGTAAAGAGAGTGCAGGACTAACATGTGGGCAGACGGGGAGATCAATGGAAGGAACAGAACTGAAAGTCCAGAAGTAAACCCTCACATTCAGTGTCAGCCAATTATCTATGAGGACAGCAAAATCATTTAAGAGAGAAATGGTCTTTCCAACAAATTGTAAAAATTATTAAAGTACACACTAAATTGTTAAAGGTGGACCCTAACTTGATGCCATATTAAAAAAATGACATAAAATACATCAAAGGCCTAAATATAGAGCTAAAACTGAGAAAGAACTTGTGCCTAGAACACAAAGAATTTTTCAACCGACAAAGAAACAACCTAATTAAAAAATGGATAAAAAAGTAGAATTGATAATTCTCCAAAGAAGATCTACAAATGACCAATAAGCACATGAAAAGATGCTAAATATTGTTAGCCACCATGAAATGCAAATCAAAATAATGAGATACCACTTCAAACTCAATGGGATGGCTCTCTCTCTCTCTCTCTCTCTCTCTCTCTCTCTCTCTCTCTATATATATATATATATATATATATATATATATATATATATATATATAAAGAGTTGGAAAGGATGTAGAGAAAGTAGAATCATTATTCACCGCTGATGGCAATATAAAACAGTGCATTTGCCTTGCAAAAGAATCTGGCAGCTCTTCAAAGGGTCAGAGTTACCAAAGGAGCTAGCAACATCCAAGAGAAATGAAAACATGTACATATAACTGGTACATTAGTTGGGTGTGGTGGTGTATGCCTGTCATCCCAGTGACTTGGGAGGCTGAGACAGGATCACAAGTTCAAGGCCAGCCTCAGCAACGTAGACCTCAAGAAAGTCAGCCAGACTCTGTCTCAAGATTGAAAAAAAAAAAAGAAAAAAAGAAAAAACTAGAAGTAGGGATGTAACTCAGTGGTAAAAGCACCCTGGGTTCCACCCCCAGTACAAAACAAACCAAAACACTGGTATATGAATGTTTATAGCCCTATTACCTACAAGAGCAAAAAGTAAAAACAACCCAAATAATCACAAATTGATGAACAGATAAAATGTTATATGCAATAGAATAGTATCCTTCTACCATAACAAGGAAAGAACTATTAGTTGCTAAGACATGGATGAAGTTGCAAAATATGCTGAGTGAAGGAAACCAGTCACAAAAGGTACATATTATATGACTCCATTTATATGAAATGTGTAAAATAGGCAAATTAGGTAGACAAGAGAGATTGGCGGCTGAAAGGCACCAGGACAGGAGGAATAGGGGAGTGACAGCTGAAGGATTTGGAGCTTCTTTTTGGATGGATGAAATGATCTGAAATACAGATTGTCATGATGGTTGCACAACTGTACAGTGCTGAAATCACTAAAATGTATGTTTTAAATAAGTGACAAGCTGGGTGTAGTGGTGTGGGGCTGTAGTTCCAATTACCCAGGAAACAAGAAGGTCACTCGAGCCCAGCAATTTGAAACTAGCCAAAGCAAGAATGAGATCCTATCTTTTAAAAAACTAAATAACAACAACAACAACAACAAAATGGGTGATTTACACAGTGCAATATATAAATTATATCTCAATAGAGCTGTTATTTAGAAAAACAAAATCACAAACCAAAATCATTGGCAGGATGACAATTTCCTTAGCAGAATCGTCAAAGAAAGAAACAATTTAAATCTTTTGAGTGATTCTGTAATCAGTGTCCTCTGGAGACAAGGCATATCATGGCTTGACATGAGGTGGTCAACCCACAAAAGTCCTCCCCAGAATGGGACACAGTACTGGAACACAGTATTTGCCCACCGTTCCAGAAGGTGAGCTGTTGGTGGTGAAGAGGATAGCATGTCATCCTGATCATCCTGATTTACAAACCAGCCTTCAAGTTACAGAAACTTCTCTGTGGGGCCCAATGATGCAATCAACCAAAGTGAGAAAAAATAAACTCAATGGCATTTGTTTTTTTAAGTGAGAATGGAATCATTCTTAAGAGAGAACAAGCCATATTTAAATATTAAAAAAATCTGATTTTGAAAAACCCCATTTACTAGGGGTAGAGAAAGAAGAAACCAAGGATGGCACAAAAGCAAAGAGAACAGGGGGAGCAAGAGAGAGAGACAGGGAGGGCAGGGGAGAGAAGAGGCTGGAGACACCACCCCTGTCACGCCCCTGGCCTCTGACAAGCAGAACACTGATGCCATCCCTCAGGACCAAAGCCAGGAGGTCACAGGAAGACTGGCATGGCGGGGCTGGTGACCATGGTTCTCTGGTCCCTGAACATCCAGCCCCATCACAGAACACGGCGGCCATGCTCCTCACCATAAGAAAAGAGATGTCATCTTCCTTCAGTTCCATATGCAGCTGCTTGATCTCGTGGGCCAGCACCTCTGTCTCTTCTATGAGTTGCTTCATCTTCTCATTGGCCAGGAGCTGCTTCTGCCTGTTCTCCTGGGCCACAGCATCCAGAACAGCCTGCTCCTCCACCCTCAGGAACTCACAGAGCTTGTGGAACTCCTGCTGGATGCAGCCTTCCAGCCCCGCAGCCTCCACCTGCAGCAAAAAGCTGGAGTCAGTGACTCAGACCTGGGGAGCCTCTGCTGTCCCCAAGGTGGTGACCTTCAGATTTTCAGAAAGAATCCTATGTAGAACCCTAGAGATGAAGCATCGATGCAAGACTTGACTAGCACAAATTTATAAGTTTAAATTTCAAATTGGGGAGCATAGCAGCTGTTTTGATAAATTTTTAGAAATCACCAGTCAAGCACGGTGGTGCACGCCTGCAATCCCAGTGATTGGGAACACTAAGGCAGGAGGGTTTCAAGTTCAAAATCAGCCTCAGAAACTCAGCAAGGCCCTAAGCAGCTTAGTGAGACCCTCTTTTAAAAAAAAAGAAAAAGAAATCATTGCTTATTGATGATAACCCTAGTCCTGTAAGCTCCTCACACACAACAGTCTGTATCTCATTTGGGTTCTCAAAGCATGGAAAACCCTGTGTGACAGAAGTGAATTATTTCAAATAGCAACAATTTTAAAAACTTGTTTGCCTTCAAATCTTTTGCCCTTAATTATGTCTGATCAAAATGTTTTCTAAAACAGTGGGAAGTATTTAACACTCAATCGTAAAAATGTGCACATTCCAAATCATAACCACAAAAATATTAAGAAAATGAGACCCAAACCATAAAAATACTCAGAGAAAAAGCAAAGAAATACTTCTTGCCTGAGAATAAGAAAGAAATTGCTTAGCATAATATGAAACAAAAAAAGACTCAAACAATGAGATAAATGAATGTATATAAAAGATAAGCTTTAAATGTCAAGACCTTATAAGCAGGGTTAAATACATGCATGTAATTCCAAAATGACTACTGTATAAATGACCCCCCCCCCAAAAAAAAACCCTGAAAATAATTCATTGAAAAAGAAATGGCAAACTAGGAAAAATGTTTGCAATATATTCAACAAACTAGTATTAGTCTTAATATACAAAGTGCTCCAAAAATCCAATGGGAGAAAAGACAAATATTCCAAGAACAAAAAAGGGATATGAATTGGCATTCACATCATTCACAGAAGAAATCTATACTGTGAAAAGACGGGCAAACGAGAAGGGACTGCGTAGGAAGAGTGGAATCTACTGATTCTTCTCACACAGGACAAGAAAGGATGGAGCAAAGAGGAAAACTCGGCAAGAGCCAAGGCAACTCCAGCCACTGTCACACCAGCAGGTACAGCCTCATTGTAAAGGGGTAAATAACAGAATGTATACTCAGCGACTTGGATTCAGAGAATTTAATGGGAAAAGCACCCATCCAGATAGAACTCTGGAGGCCTCAACCTGACCACCTTAAGAACCCTGGCCTCCACAAGAAGCCTAAGAGCTCTCTGCTGCCTGGCAGAGAGAGATGGATGCACCCCCCTTCCCCCTAGTCCAGCCCCATACCCACAAATGTAGGTATTCTGATCATGGAAATGTACAGGGAAGCATTCCCCTGGTGAGCAAACTCCCAGAGGGTAACAGGCACCTTGTTTCCCACCTTTAGAATGCCCTGCAATCTAAGGATCTAGTAATATAGGATCTAGTAATATAGCTAATATATGTGCAATGTCTAGCTGGTATGGTAACGCCCTGAGAAGCCTCTGTGTTAGAGGCTCATCAGAGGCTCATCAAACCTCGACCTTGATTGCAGGCACATAGTTCCTAGGAATAAAGGAACTTATTTACTAGATAACTACAATGTTTCACCAAGCTCTGCTGCTCCTGGAGCTGCCTGCCTAAAAGTAACTTCAGACAATGGACTTTCTTGAGAACTGCACAAAGCTCCTACATTGCATACTATAACTGTAAAATTTACTTGCAGAATAAGCAACCTTACTGATACTCTAAACAATAATGTAGTTATGGTACTAATAACCAAACGTAACCTATTGGTATAAATAAATGTGGCCACTTGGATACCTTCCCTGCCTCTGCACATCGTCTCTGTGTCTCCCTTTATTATTTTTTTACACACAAAGCCAGCCAAACAGCTTTGGCCATGATGACATTGGTTACAGGGCAGAAATGAAGCCTGATGACTCCATGACAGCACCAGAAGAACACCACAAACGGTGTCCTCTAGCAACGGCAGGCTGCAATCTCATTTGTGGACTGGAATCTTGGTCTGTTCTCATGGCTCTGACCTAAGATGATCAAATGGTGCCACTCTGTCAACTCAGCTTCTTGGTCTCCAAAACATCACAAACATTGAATGGCCTCTCTCTGTGGGCACTCAGATGCATTACCTTATATCAAAGTTTCACAAAAATCCTAGGAAGATGGAATCTCTTTCTACAGGTGAGTGCATGAGTTTGGTGGGGGCCGAGGGATCTGCCTGTAGACACAGGGTTAGATTTCCAAGGTCAGCCTGCAGCTTACTGCCCTGGACTCTACATTTCACAGCCTCGACTCCTGCTCTGCTCCTCCAGCTTGGGACAGGCTGGTTTCTGACTGTCTCGTTGACCCTGGCTCTGGTCTGTCACCTTCTGAGAGATGACTGCTTCTAGTAATTACCACTCAGCTGCACTCATCTCAGCCACAGCGGACACACCTGGTTTAGGCTGCTAGGCACTCCCCTGAAGTCCCTACAGTGCCTGAGTGGCCAAGGACTGGGCTCAGGGAAGCCTCCTAATATCTAGCCATGGAACCATCCACAAGCTCATTACTGGTCCCCTGCAGGTGCCCAAAACTTCCAGACATTGGGAATGTGCTCACTTTTCTTGTATTTTGATGAGAGAGAACAAACTAGAAAACAACAAGGTAATGAAGTGTCTTGAAGAAAATGAGGGAGACCTGAAGCCGAGCAAAAGGGAAGGGCTAGTCTGGTTAGCAGCAGGGAAAGCTTCACAAGGGATGTGTAAGCTGAAATTTTAACAGCATCTTTGACTATAGGGCCAGGGGAACAGCTTTAGCTCATTTAAGGGACAGAGAAGGCCACAGAAGTGGCAGAAACACAGCACCAAGCCACAGAACAGCAGATGAACTTGGGGCAGGCAAGGGGCAGACAACAGCCTTGGCCATGGGAAGGAGTCTGGACCGCAGTCTGGGGCATGGAACTACACTAGGTGATTTTAAGCAGAGGAATGACACAACGATGTGCTTTTCCAAAAGACCACTGGAGTTCTCGGAGAGTGGAAAGAACAGAACAAAGAACAGAAAACCAAGAACACAAGCAGGGAGCAGCCAGGAAGGAGGCGCAGCAATGCAGGTGGAGTTCCATGGACATGTATGGTTCAGAGACAGGGAACAGGGCTGTGGTGGAGTGGACACGGGCACTGAAAGGACACCAGGAATCACAGGAATCGCAGGAGCTTGCATGGAGTGAATGGCAAAATGCAGCACACACTGAAGTTATTCTTAAATGACAGTGCAATGGCACGGTTGGCTTCTTAAGCCATTCCTGTGCTGCTGGTGTGCCATGCCCAGTCTTCAGTGAGGCAGTGTAGCCCAGTCAGCAGCTGAGAACAAAGCTGTATGAGACTTCCAAGTCCACAGCTACCCCACAGGCGGCATCAACAGAGCCAAAGCCAACCCTCCCCTGCTTCTCCCTGGCTGCACTCTGGGTCCAAGCACTCACCTGATTGTGCTTGGCGATGGCCTCGTAGGAGCGTCGCATGGCCCAGAAGGCCTTGGCTTTCTCCTGCAGTGTGTACTCCATGTTTCGACACTTGGCCTGATGTGGGGAATGAGAAGGAGGCAGGGAGGCAAGTTAGGACTGGAGGCCAGACAGGGAGGACAAACACCACATTTATAACTGGAATTCCACTTTGACAAGAGCATGAAAACAGCATTTACTGAACCTGGTCCATGCCAATCCCCTGGGGCACAGCTGAATGTTAGTCCTGATCTCAAATCATTTCTTTATAATGCTAAGGGCCCTCAGATGTCCTGTAGCCCAGCTCCCTTGTCCTATGCCTGGTACAGGGAACAGGGCTGAGGAGGTAGAGGGGCCTGTTGTCTCTCAAGGTGCCATAATACAGCACAGAAGGGCATCCTGCTCAGACTGGGACTGGTCCAGGCTGAGCTCTGAGTCCCTGAGCTGTGGGGATAAGACAGGGGGAGGGACTGCAGGCTCCCTTTGAAATGTTCCAGACTGTACTGGTCTGAAGTCACTAACCTTAGGGGGTCTGACCCCCCTCATTTCCCATCAAATGAAGTTATTTCCCATAAGGCCTTCTCAACACATTTCCCTCCAGACCCCTCCTTCTCCTGACATTCTCATTTTGCTTAGACTTTAATTGTCAAATTCAAATATTTATCTCTTCAGTAGTTTTTGTTTTTTTAAAATTTTAATTATTGCTTCTGAACTTTCTGGACCCCCTGAAGAACACTGTGAATTTTAGGTTGGATTCCTACCTTTTCATCTACATTGTGAGAAACCTTTTCATATATTTTCTTTTGGAAAAATAGTAAATATTCTAATAATAATAATAATCTAATATTACTAATATTAGATTAATTCTAATAAAAATAATAACAATTCTAATAATAGTACTGGTAAATTACCATCACCATTTATGGAGCACCTACATGTAGCAGGGACAGTGCTAATTACTTAATACCAGTTTCCTACCCGATAAGAGGGATATCACTATGGAGCTCATGGGTTGACAAATCAGTGCACGTCAAGGGCTGAGAAGCGGGCAGGCACACAGTACGTGCTGCAAGGTCTAGCTCTTAGTACCAATAAGTGCCACTTGTGAGCCAAGAAATTTAATTCTCCTACCAGATGTTCCAGGTTTCTTAATGTACAGCATAAATGCTAAGATAACCTCATCTAGATCTCATCCTTATCCAACTCCAATTTGTTTTCCAGATCTTTCTTCCCGCTTGATATGCAGACTCATCACACAATAGGTGTTTACCATGCTGCCTACTGCTGGGACCTCTTCACTCAGGAGCCACAGTGGGCAATTGAGACTCCCTCTCTGCCGGGGGCACAGGCTTAACAAGGAGGCAATGAACATCCTCTTTGAAACTAGGGATCTGCCAGGCTTGAATTGAAAGCTGAGGACCCAGAAAGTAGTGAGTAGTTAGGAAAGGGTAGAAAGAACTAGAAGGGGAATGTCTTAGTCCATTTTCTGTTTGCAGTAATACAACAGCATAGGATAAGCTATTAGGAAACAGGCTGATTCTGGCTCAGAGTTCTGAGCTGAGACTTAGGGCCATGTCTGGTGATAGTCTTCCAGGATAGCTGAGTTCCATTATGGGTGAGGGCATCACACAGTGGGAAATAGGAAGTGCATGTGAATCCTGTTTCTTCCCCTCTCATAAAGCCACCAGGATGGTGGGGGCTCTGACACTCCTATCTAATCCTACTCAAAGGCTTCACCTCTAAACACCAGTCACATTAAGTTTCTACCCTCTTAATGCCTTGCAATGGAGATTAAATGTCAACCTTTGTTTTTGGAGAGGATGAACCACTTGCAAACCATGGTGGGGAGACCTCCGAATGTAGCTAAGAGTAACTGGAATCCCTGGGTTGACACTTCTCAGGCTGATTCTGAGAAGGTAGCCCCAGGCAGGGGACCAAGGCTTCAGGGTGTACGTCAAAGTCCAGAGGCATGTATAAGAAAGGGGTCCAGACAAGGCAGTTAGAGGCCTGGGCCTCTGAGGGACTTTGGAGTGTGTCTGGTATTGAAAACACTAAACTTGAGTTCTGACCCAAGAATTTTATCATGTTTACCCCAAAGCTTCAAGAAGTGCATGAATGAATTTTCCCAAGTTTCCATTTTCTCATTAGTAAATGTAACTATCTTCACAGTCCCCTGGAACGGTCTGTGTCTGAGTATTTTGTGGATTTGCAAGTAGTGTAAGAGTATTCTGAGATAGTGTTTTCGTTGAATGATGAACCAAAAAAACCCATCAAGATAAGGCCATCCTGAGTCACCTCATACACAGTGTGACACATGCTCTTGGTTCCTACAACATCAGCACTAGCATGTGTAAATGTGTTAATGATTACCAGGCACTAGTCTGTATGAGTGTCATGGTCTTGGCCTAATGAGGGAAGAGCAATACACTCAGCATGTAGAGGGTGAATGGGTGCTATAAGCTGGCCAACCATGTGCATCAACTGAGTTTGAGTTTCTGAGTTCTTCAAACAGGGAAGCTTTGACTCCTGAATCAAGCCAGCACTTGGAACACAGTAAAGAGAATCAATCAAAAGGATCTCTGCCAAGAGTAGAGATTTAGTTTCAGCAAAATAAAATCTTGTAATTAATATTTTAACTGGAATTGTACAGATCCTAATTTTGCTTGGACTTAATCTGGCAACTTCCTTTGGTTTATTGCATATCTGTGATATAGGCAAGAGCAATTTATATGTTTTGTGTTTGTGTGCACCTTCGCGGTAACATATATAAGCCACATTATTGGAACACTTTTTCCTTTAAGAAGAGCAAGCACATTGTTCAGGTTTGAGAAACACTGTGCTCCAGGACTTCCTAAGGTCCCACAAGCACTTGTGTTCTTTCTA
Source organism: Marmota monax (assembly GCF_021218885.2). Taxonomy (NCBI): domain Eukaryota; kingdom Metazoa; phylum Chordata; class Mammalia; order Rodentia; family Sciuridae; genus Marmota; species Marmota monax. The sequence goes on from NW_026692780.1 coordinate 120,782, forward strand.
GAGCTCTGTTTAAACATTTCCGTTATATTCCAAAATCTTCTAAGTCTTTTTGGTCATATCTCCCTGTGCTGAGGACACCAGGCAAGCTCTTTAACATGCTCTTGGATGCCCTATGGGATCTGTCCCAAACTTCTTCATTCCTCATATAGAATGTCCTTTGGTCACTGCAGGCCCCACCCTATGCCCCCACTACTGCTACTGGCCTTCCTTTACTCCTCTGGGCCTTCAGGTCTTGTGAAATCAGTTGTTCAGAGGCTCCTTACTATGCCTCATCAGACGAAAAAAGTAGGCCTTCCTCTTAGAGTGTCCCATCCTTCACTGAAACTTCAGTTATTAGTGAGAGTATTAAACTGTGCCTGTCAACTTCACCCAGGTAGGTTCTCTAGGACTGGACTGTATTCTGCTGGACACACTGTGCCCAGCACATTGCAGGTGTCCAACCTACCTGCTCTCTGCACACTGACAATGATCAACAGCCACCCAGATGCCTGATTATCCAAACACAGTTGGCTGCCCACAGCTCTGGGATCAGAGCACAAGCAGCACTGAGAGAAGGCTCTCTCAAAGCCAATGACCAGAGCACAGACCAAACTAGGCCCAGGGGAAGTTAGCTACTAGTTCTGTGACTTTGGCAGTTACTTAAACCGAGACTGTCTTTATACTGTACCTCATTACACTGTAAGATAGGGATAACGCTACTAACTACAGAGGGCTGAAATGCCCTGCAACCCTGCAAAGCCCAAGTTCTAATCAATACAACCATGAATGTTATGGCTAAAGGGATTCCGCAGATGACGGAATTAAGGATCTTGATACGGGGAGATTCCTCTGGATACTCTGAGTGGGTCCACTGTAATCACGAGGGCCTTATGAGAGAGGTGGTAGTCAGCCAAGGAAGGCAATAAGACAACTGAAGCAGAAGTCAGAGTCATGCTCCTTAAAGATGGAGAAGACAAGGAAACATGTTCTCCCCTGAAACCTCCAAAAGGAATGCAGCTGTGCAGACAGCTTGAATTTGGGCCTTCTGACCTCTAGAACTACAATCAACTTATGCTGTTTTAAACCACTGTGTTTGTGCCAGTTTACTGTGTCAATGATAGAAAACTAACACACCCAGCCTTGTTGAACGTTTGTGAGCATTACATTTGCTAACATGCACATGCTTAAGAGAATCTAACATATAGTAATTCTCTACAAGTATCCACCCACATGATTTTTAGTTTTGCTTCATCCTTAGATGGTGGCCAAAGTGATCTTTTTTCTAAAATATACTATCTCATCACAACCCTCGTCTGAGAATCCCACAGGGCTCCACACAGCCAGCAGGACTTTTGACCTAGCTCCTTCTCACATGGCAGTGGGATGGGAGGGGGGATCCCACACTGCTCCCCCCAGAATCACCACGCATGTCCAACCATGCAGAACCATGTCTTGTCTACTAACTCCTGACTTCCCCCTCTAAAACATGAACTTTATAAGATAAGGGGCTATCTCAGGGACCTGGGCACCCAGAACAGGTTTTGGCACACAGGAGGCCCTCAGCTCATCATGTTTGTCTGGTAAACGAATGAGTCCCACCCTGCTTCAGGCGGCCCTGGACTAGACTATTCCCTGCCTCTCAGGCATCACCCTGAGGGCCCACTGGCCTGACACAAGGCTCCATCTGCATCTCCATCCTGTTGTAACCACTGAAATTCTCTAGGTGCTTGGAAAGTCAGGTTTCCTCACTTCCAGACCCTTCTAGACACTACTGTCTCTGCCACATACCCTCCCTCATTCCTTCCCCTGGCTAATACCTCCACAGTCCTCAGGTCTCTCCTGGAAGCTCCTTGAGGGTGAGAATTCTCTAGCTCATCTCCTGCAGCTCTTCTAGGACGTAGCAGGGCAAGGCATCTGCTAATTAAGAAAGCTGTCATGGACCCTCATGCTTCCTGGCCCCAGGCTCACTGCTCTTGAATCCTGGCTTGGGGCTTGGCTCCAAACTGGGGAGGGTCTGTGAGTGTTCCTGGCCTTGACTCCTGCCCATCTCCTGATCTGCAGCTCTGTCAGCCCCATGAGAATTAGTTACACCTTGACTGGGTCCCACTATCTAGACCCCAATTCCCAGTGAGCCCAGCACTTTCTTCAGCTGTCTCAAATCAGTATCCATCACTTCTGCTAGTGGGAGTGCATAGGAGTCACAGGGTTACTCAATCAAACATGCATAATGATGGCACTCCTGAGTTCTCTTTTACTTGTCTATGCCAAAATGTGTGTGGAACTATAACAAACTTAAAATTATTTCTTAATAAAGGCACTGCAAAGAAAGGAGAGGGGGTATGTGGAGTACCTCCTTCTGGACAGTCAGCTTCCTGCCAGCTAACCAGTGTTCTCCAAACTGTTGGTCTGATACATGCATTAATAGGTGATAAAATAAATTTACTGCTTCTTTCCTTTTTGAGTGCTGGGGATGGGACTCAGGACCTCATGCACACCAGGCAAAAGCTCTACAACTGAGCCACATCTCCAGCTCCAAATTTTATTTTATTTTTTATTTTTATTTTTTTTTAGAGAGAATTTTTAATATTTATTTCTTAGTTTTCAGCGGACATAACATCTTTGTTTGTACGTGGTGCTGAGGATCGAACCCGGGCTGCATGCATGCTAGTCGAGCGCGCTACCGCTTGAGCCACATCCCCAGCCCTTTATAATTATTTTTTTGTTTTATTTTATTTTTATGTGAGGATGAGAATCGAACCCATTGCCTGATGCATGCTAGACGAGCGTGCTACCACTTGAGCCACATCTCCAGCCCCCAGCTCCAAATTTTAGTGTTTTCACATTGTGTAACTTCTTCCAGAGTACAATGGGCATTTCCAGAATTTTACTTTTATTTTTTTTTTTACATATATATGGGTGATGTAGGGTGTGACTCATTCATTCACAGACAAAGGAGCCTAAAATGAATGTGTTTCTAAGGGCTAAAGTCTAAATATTTCTGAAAAATTCTTAGCTAGGTTAACCCTTATTTCCTAATCACTTTTTCCTTTCTATAACAAAGAGTTCTCCATATTACTTTTACTCTGTAAGTTGTTCCCTGGTTTATACCTATTGGAACTCTACCCATTAAGATGCTAAAAGAATGATAGAGAACCAAACAGTAGGCCTGAGCCAAGGGCCTCTCCCCGCAGTTACACAAACTTTGGGATCAGCTGAGGATGGTGACTGAGATGCGGAAACCTTAAGGCTCTACATCCCTTGCCAGGTCCTGGGCTCCTCCCCCACTTCTAAACTGAGGGTTCGTGGGCTACCCACACTGGTGCAGCTCAGAGGGACCTGGCCACCTCTGCTGGCTGGGCCAGGCCACTCAGAAAGGGGCAGGGCTGTCTGGAGAAGGTCGCTGACCCTGTATCCCACTTCCTGTTTGCACTCTCTGACCCATCCTGGGCCGGCCTTGAAGAAGGCAGACCCAATAGATAACCACATTCGCGGTGGGGGTCTTGAGGAAGCCCCCGGAGCTGGAGCAGGGAGCCCTGGAGGCCTGAGCACACGCAGCGCTAGCAGGCTGAAGGGCGGAGCCCGGGTGCAGGGATGTGGTCCCGCCCTGGCCACCACGTGTGCGCTGGATCACTGGGCGCTCACCGCCACTCTTACACGAAAGTCGTGGGCAGTGTCCTTCACTGGCTGCGCGCAATGTCCCCGGTGGCGGGGTCGGTCTGGCATGAGCAGCAGAGCAGCTCCTTGTCCTCGAGGCAGAAGAGACTCAACTGGCCGCGGTGCAAGCGGCAGAGGCGCTGGGATGAGGGGCCTGTCCAGCGAGCGTCCTCGGCCTCCTCGCGCAACAGCTTCTCCACCAGGTTGTTCAGGGTGTGGTTGGTGCGCAGGTCGGCGGGCGACGCCCGGTCCTCGCACAACGGGCATGTGGGCGCCATTTGCACTTCCCTTAGCGGCTCACGCACCCACGGCAGAAGTTGTGGCCACAGTGCAGTGTCACCGCATCGCGGAAGGGGTCGCAGCAGATGGCGCAGAGCAGCTCCTCTTTGAAGGAGCCGGAAGGCCCGGGGAACGCGGCGGGTCCGGGCTCCATGATTCATGAGCTGCGGGCTCCGGCACCTGTAACTTTGGCTTGCGTCCCTCCCAAACCGCTAAGCGGCAGACTGCGGGGCGGTAGGCAGTGCCCGACCCCTTCCTCTGGCAGCAGTGAGCGGCTACGGCGCTGGCCAATCGCGAGTGGAGTGCTTGACTGGTTCCGCCCCACTTCCTGTTTGCGCATGAAGGCTGGAAGAGCTGGTCCGGCTGCGGAGCTGGCTGTAGTCGCCCTCTGCCTACAGGCACCTCCCCCAGCAGGGCTGCGCGCCCTGGTGTCACTGGACGCATGCGTCCTTATTGAAGTGGGAAATGAAGTCTAGGAACCCCTTCCTTAACTGAGTCCCGGAAACCTCTGGCCCGCGACATGGGAGACACCCAGGATCCTGACTTGGTTCCCAAGTCGTGGCTGGGTCTTAAAGCAGCTTCCGTGGGCTCGCGCTTTGAGTGGCGGTGCCTTCGTAAAGGCTTGTCACTCAAGCCATCGTCCACCTTTTCTTTTGGCCAGTCTTCTGGCCTGGAGAAAACAGGCGAGGAAAGCGGGTGGTGGGAAGACCTCTGAGAAGACAGAAGTCGCGGTTCTTGTCCCGGGGTTGAATGAATCTAGTGTTTCAGGATGTGTTTGCTTGTGAGGAAAATGACTGTAACTTAGCTCGTCCCTATGAAATGTGAAGCTGAAAGTAAGGTAAGGGTGGAGCGTGCTCCTAACATCAGGCAGGTCTCCATTAAAGCAAAGGAATAAAAGACTTCTTTGAACTAGAATCCAAGCTGAATTCCTGCGAGCTGAGGCCCTCTGATTCCCCTTTCCTGCATCAGTGTGATTATTTTGCAGCTTTCACATGTAGGATACTGATCACATGCGGTGCTTCTATTCCTGGTTTCTGCTGAGAAACGACTCTTGGTGTTGTGCGCCTGTATGTCTTGAGAGCAGAGGCACTGTCTCAATTTTCCAAGGATGTTTCTATGGTGAACAACTTTGGAAGGCAGAAATAATTTCTCCTCCAGATAAAGTTCTGGCAGAACTTGTCCCCATTATAGATTCCAGTTTCCTAAATTTGGGAATTTCTCTTCTATAATGCAACCTACTGGGGCCCTCATCACAAAGACTTGTGGGAATTGAGGCTCAGGAAATTGGCCCAGTAACAATGCTGACTACACTTACTGCTGTTATGAATTGTCCTTTGTCTCTGACCCAGTGGACTCATATTTCCTACCAGCATTCATGAAACTGTATCAAGTTAACTGCTTGCAAGTAGGATAAAATTTCAAACCCTTTACAGTTCTAGATAATTTTCTTCCAAACTTCTTCAGAATAGCCCTTTCCTCATAGGGAATGCACATCACTAATTTTCATTGCCTTCAGTATTTCTTATCTGTGATCTATATTCACCTGGGGAGCTTTGTAAATGGAGATTCCCAGACCCCATTTCATCCTTCTGACCTGTCTTGGCCAGGAATCTGCATTTTCATTTGATCACCATGTAATTCTCAGGCACACTAAAGTTTGAGAGTCATTGTTCTAGATCTTCTCACCCAACAAATTGTTAGGTGTCCAGTGATGGTTACTGTTTCAAAAATGAATCTTAGGGCCTGGGGTTGTGGCTTCATGGTAGACTGCTCGCCTAGAACATGTGAGGCCCTGGGTTTGATCCTCAGCACCACATAAAAATAAATAAAGATATTGTGTCCAACTAAAAAAATAGGTATTTTTTAAAAAAAAAAATGAATTTAGAAGCAATATCTAAAGAAAGCCACAAGATGGGGCTGTTAATCCTGCACTACATTTACCACAGACTGGAAAATGGTGTCATTTTTCTTTCATTGTGTCCTCTTACCATGTGTCCCACTTGTTCTGTGAAATTATCTATATTGCTATCTTTGGGTTTCATTCTGTTCTTAAATGATTTTCTTTGTTTGATTTCTATTTTTCTCAGATTCTGAGTGGGACCACAAATCAAAACAAAGATGTAGAGTAGAAATTAACACGTATCTTTTTAACAACAATCAAAAGTTAACACTAGAGCAATGAGGTTCGCCAGTCCTTTTGGAAATAGGGAAGGGTTATATTCCAGACTCTAGCACTAGCCAGGGAGGGGCATGACCTGGGGCATATATTGTATTTTTCTGATTTCCTTTTCCTTAACTGTATAAAGAAAGGTAGCATTAATTGCTCCAAGTGTATACCATATCAGACACTGAAACTGTCTAATTCTTTGCATACTTTCAGGTAGGAGTGACAAAGATTTTATCTAGAGATCAGAGAAAAGATCTCTAGATAAATTGCAGTGACTATAGCAGTCTGTCACCAACTTCTCTTTCAGTAGAAACACTTCATTCAGAGGTATTTATTAAATTTCATATCCTCAGTATAGTAACTAAACTACTACAGTAATCTACAAAGTTCTCATTGTCTCTAACTCCCCCTACCACATGTCATGCCCCAAGTCAGGTACAGCTATGTTTCCAAACTCCTTACCATCAGCTTGAAAATCTATGTAGAGAGCAATATTTTTTAAAGTGTTTTTAAAGTGTTGCATTCTGGTAAAAAAAAAAAAAAACTTGTCTAGAGAGAAGATAGACTAATGTTTTCTGTTGCTATAATTGAGTACCACAGACTGGGAAATTTATTAAGAATATAGATTCTTTAGCTCACAGTTCTGGGGGCTGAGAAATCCAAATTCTTTTAGGTGATGTGTCAAGAACCTAGAAGGTCAGAATAGGCATCTCTGCCCCTGGATAGACCTCTTTGAACCCCCTTATGGTGACAACATGATGAGGGGGTCGTCATTGAAAAGTGTTTACTTACTATAAAAGTGAGTAAAATCACTTTTATGCAGGTTTTAATATTTACTTATTAGGTGTTTCCCCTAAAAGCTCATGTGAAAAACAATGCAATAATTTTCAGAGGTGAAATGATTAGATTATGACTGTGACCTAACCAGTGAATTAATCAACTAATATGGATTAACTGAATATTAACTCTAGGCAGGTAGTGTGTGACTAGAGGAGGTAGGTCACTGGGAAATGCCTCTGGGGGGTTACATTTATCCTTGGAGTCCTTTCTTTCTGCTCCCTAGTTTATATGTCCTGAGAAGCTTTCCTCCACCATGCCCTTATGCCATGATATCCTGCTTCATGTTGGGCCCAAAGCTATGGATTCAGCTGACCATGAACTGAACCTCTGAAACCATGAGCCAAAATAAACTTTCTCCTCTATGTTCTTGTCAGGTCTTTGGTCTCAATAATGAAAAGCTAACTAAAATAGAAATTGGTACCAAGAAGTGCAGTCATTGCGATGACTAACCTGACCATGTGTTTGAGAAGCCTTTGGAACTGGTTTGCAGGTGGGGGAACTTAGAAACATTTTGAGACGCAAGCTAGAGATGCTTTAGAATGTTGTAAATGAAGCTTAATGGGTGATTCTGGTAGAAGCTTAGAATGTTGATAGGACTATATATACGGGGCTCATGATGTTTCAGAGAAGAGAACTCTATTGGAAATTGGGCTGGAAACCATTCATGTTGCATTCTGGTAAAAAAAAAAACTTGTCTACATTTTGCCCATGTCTTGAGACTTTCTTTAAAGCTGAATTTAAAGGTGATCAGCTAATTAATCTGGCAGAGAAAATTCCAAGTGTATACCAGATCAGACACTGAAACTGTCTAATTCTTTACATAATTTCAGGAAGGAGTGACAAAGATTTATCTAGAGATCAGGGAAAATAAATTTTGGTGACTATAATAGTTTGTCACCAACTTTTCTTTCAGTAGAAACACTTCATTCAGAGGTACTTATTAAATTTCGAGTCCTCAGTAGTAGCAAGTCCTTCAGGGGTAGCATGAATATTGCTGTTGGCTTTTAGCCAAGTTACTATGATAATCAGGAACAGAAAGATTGGAAAATCTTGCAGTTTGGCCATGTGAGTAAAATAGGGGCTAATGAAAGTGTGTTTGTTAAAGAGAACATAACCATTAAAGAAATACCAAGTAATTTATCCAGAAACAATTGGAAAGGTGGCTTGAGGACATCTCAGGAATTGATAAGACCAAAGCCATCCCAGGCTCAAGAGTATAAAAGTGTAAAATTGTTTTGATAAAGACAGTGGGGCACCCTGCTTGTACGAGGGCCTAGGAAATGTTTTCACCATAGTCAGCCACCCAGGCCCTCAGAGGATGCTGCAGCCATGGCTCCTACTTGAGATGATGGTGGGCCTGGCATCATCCATGTGGTGCTGGTTCTGCAGGAATGCAGGATGCTGGGGGTTTAGGGGCTTCTGCTGGGATTTCAAAGGAAGGCCCAGGAAGCCAGTGTCATATCCCTGTGGGCTGCCCCTGAGGGGGTGATGCATAAAGATGTGAGAAGGAAGTCAAAGCTGCATGGAGACCCTCGGGATTCAGAGATGCCAGCACACAGGACACCTACTGAGGGGAGCTGCAGGACTCAAGCAGAAACAAGCCAAGAGAAAGGCCATGTGGGCCATGACCAGCAAGGCCGTAAGGTGAAGTTACACAAGTCCTTCGGAGAAACAGTGAAGCACCATCTCCCCAGATGCTGGATGTGGAGTGATAGGACTTGTTTATTCAGCTTTTGTTTAGATTTTGATCTTGCTTTGGTCCCGTCCCTTCCTTCTATACCTCTATTTCTCTCTTGTGGAATGGAGATTATTATGGTTTGGATGTGAGGTGTCCCCCAAAAGCTCATGAGACAATGTGAGAAGGTTCAGAGGAGAAATAATTGGGTTATGAGAGCTTTAACCCAGTGAATTGATCCCCTAATGGGATTAGCTGAGTGGTAACTGAAGGCAGGAAGGGTGTGGCTGGAGGTGGTGGGCACTAGGGGTGTAATTTTGGGGTATATATTTTGTATCTGGTGAGTGGAGTCAGAGTCAGTCTCTCTCTCTCTCTCTCTCTCTCTCTCTCTCTCTCTCTCTCTCTCTCTCCTCTCTGATCATCATATGAGCCGCTTATCTCTGCCACTCTTCCACCAAGATGTCCTGCCTTACCTCGAGCCCTTAGGAATGGAGTTGGCTGTCTTTAGTCCAAGACCTCTGAATCTGTGAGCCCCCAAATAAACTTTTCCTCCTCTAAAATTATTCTTGTCAGTTTTTATAGTCGCAGCAGCAAAAAATCTAACTAAAACAGAAATGATTGTGCCACTATATTGGATATATATAATATCCAATTTGCTCTTTTTAGGGGGAAACATCCATGAGTTTGCCTTGAGTCTCAGATAAGATTTTGGACTTGGACTTTGGGTTATTACTGGAACTCTTAAGACTATGGAGACTCTTGGAAATGGTCTAAATGTGTTTTCATTGTGAGATGGGCATGAGTTTTGGGGGCTGGGGGTGTAATATTATAATTTTGACATAAGGTATCCCCCAAAAGTTCATGTGTGAGACAAGACAAAAATTTTCAGAGGTGAAATGATTAGATTATGAAAGGTATAACCTAATCAGTGTATTAATTTACTAACATGGATTAACTAGGTGAACACTACAGGCAGGTAGGTATGGCTGGAGGAAGTAGGTCATTGAGTGTATGCCTCTGGGGTTTAAATTTTGTTCCTGGTGAGCACAGCTCTTTGCTTCCTTGGTGTCATATCATATCCTAAGCTGCTCCCCTCGGCCATGCTCTTCTGTCATAATGTTCTGCCTCACCTGGGGCCCACAGCAATGGAATAAGCTAACCATTGACTGAACCTCTGAAACCCTGAGACAAAATAAACATTTCCTCCTCTAAGGTGGTCTTGACAGGTTTTTTGGTCACAGTGATGAAAAGGTTGACTAACACATCAGGCAACTACAGGCTCTGGTCAGTTGCCTAGGTTTACAAATTGGAAGATTTCACATAAAAAATTTATAGTTCTATCTTTGCTGTTTTTCATTTTTAAATTTTTAATTGAGATAAAATGCAGTAAAAATTTATCATCTTAATCATTTTTAAGGATGTAGTTGGTGGTATTATTTTCTCATTCCATGCAACTGGTCTCCAGAACTTTTCACCTTACAAAATGTTTCACCAATACCCATTAAGCAAAATGTTTCACAAATACCCATTAACCAACTCCCCAATTTCCCTTCCCCACAGCACCCAGAAACAACCATTCTACTTTTTGTCTCTAAGAATTTGACTATGTAACTCACATAAGTAGAATCATGTGATTTGTTTTCTTGTGGCTGGTTTATTTCACTTAGCACAATGTCCTCAAAGTTCATCCATGCTGTAGCCCCTATTTTTTTTATCATAGACTGAATAATATTCCTTTGTCTGATATATGACATCAGACTTCCACATGCAGTTTATCCACTCATCTATTGATGGACACTTGGGTTGCTACCCCTTTTGGCTATTGTGATTAATACTGTTATATGTTTGGGTGTATAGATGTCTCTTTAGGACCCAGGTTTCAATTCTTTTGGGTATATGCCCAGAAGTAGAATTACTAGATCATACAGTAATTCTATTTTTATTTTTTCGAGTAACCACCATCCTGTTTTCCATAGTGAATGCCTTATTTTTCATTCTAATTGCTTCACATCCTTGCCAACACGTATTACTTTACAGTTTTTTTTTTCCATAGTAGCCATCTTTTAATGAGAATAAGGTGATATTTCATTGTGGTTTTGAGTTGCATTTCCCTGGTGATTCTGAACATCTTTTTAGATACTTCTTGGCATTTAGATATCATATTTAGAGAAATGTCTATTTGAGTGTTTTGCCCACTTTTTAATTGGATTATTTGATTTTTTTACCAGATTTTCAGTATCTTTATTCACAAATCAGTATTATAATGGTCAGTTTGTATGTAACACCTATGATAAAATGATTATGAAAAGTATCATATTTACAATTAAACAATTGTTTTATATAAGTGGGTCATGTAACTTCCTTCAGTAACAACTTAGTGGACCCAATTCTACTATCTAAATGGACCAATTTTATAATTCTCCTGGAAGTTTTGAGTTGGGCATAGTTCCTTGGTGTTCCTTTCAAGTGATCAAAGCTTCAGAAAATCCCTAGAAACCAATAATTGGAACTAGACCTCCTTAGGATGGAGTAGAGGTAAGAGTGGGGAAAAAGGACACTAGTTATGATGCCAACAGGATGATGCCATCTGCTTGGCTTCAGATCATTCTGCATTCAAGTTCAATCCAGAGCCTATTCATATCCTGTCACCTCTCAAATGCCCCAAACTGTTGTATTTATCAGGAAAAATGAGAGAGGGGGCCCAAGGAAGAATCAGTCCCAACAATCATATGCATACTTCTAAATTTTCAATACCAATGATTAATTTCTGAAGTATAAGCTTATATCCAGAATCTGTCCAGTTAGCCATTAACTGGAATGCATGTACATCATTGCCAAGGAGACTCTGGGCTTACAAAACCATATACATCTTATTTGTCTCTGATTTTAAAATAATCCATTCCCTTGTCGGGTATGCAGGTAAACAGTGGAGAAAGTGGTGCATCTGCAATACCAGCTGGTGCTAAGGATTTCAATGCTTCCAAAGATGTGGCCTAGAGAAATTTATTAGGCACCAGACGGGTTCTTTCCTCTAAGCCAACATGCCCCCATTTAAGTCACTTTTGAACTTCGTTTCAAGCTTATATTATACAAATTCTAGTTGTGGTTGAGGTCAGTCTCCAAAAGTTTCTTGAGTTATTCTTTGGACTCTGTTTTTTTTCTAATGTGTTTTCCTGAATGATCCTTGAAACCATATTTACATCTAGTCCGAGTCATCTTTCCTGTAGAGGTGTTGTAGAGTTGTGATTTTCAAAGGTCTGATTATACTGTTTAAAAACAATCACCTGAGAGAGTCCAGGTGTCGACTTTTCAGGTCTATTTTTACCATCTGATGGTGTTTGCAAGCAACTGTCACTGCCTGACCCAGAAGGGCAAAATGTTTTTTAGCAGGGAGGAGGGGAAGGCATAGAGAGTCTAGGGGTAATGCAGCATGTTTGTGGGTTGGTATTGGTTTGGTTTTACACCTTGTTCCCCAGGCAATTAGGATCCAGACTGCATTCTCCTCAGCATTTCTGAAGCTGACTGTCACATTTTTCATTGCTCTCTGAAGATTTTCTTGAATAAATGTTTGAATTGTTCCAATGTCTTCATCTGGTTCTGTACTCATCTGTAAAACATCCCAAACTTTTTGGTGCCAATTAACTTGAATATAAATGACATCTGCAAGGGTCGCATCCTTGAGACTCTCATACTTCTCACACAGCAGAACCAAGTCCTGAATGAGACATTCCTTTCTCTGCTGGAACTTATGGTTTTCAGTTGGTTAACAGATTTTAAAAAATCCCAGGCTTTTAAGGTTCTCATCATTTCATACATGGGGATTTTCAAGATGGTCCTCCTGATAAACTGGGCAACAGTCTCATCCATCTCTTTGGCAAGATCCCTATCTCCAGCAGAGCCCTCAGCAATGGTGCCCACCAAGGCACCTTCAAAGCCACCAATGGCAATTCCCGCACCCAAAGGCTCCAGGGTTTGGGGGTCCGCAAGGGCCAAGATGTAGTCTGTTGTTGAGTAAGAGATCTTTATGTACTCTAGATTTTAACCTCATGTCAGATATATGATCCTATATTAACTCCACATCAAATATTTTCTCCCATTCCATTGGTTGTCCTTTTACTCTGATACTTGTATTCTTCGATGCACAGACATTTTTAAGTTTGATATACTCCAACTTATATTTTTACTTTTATTGCCTGTGCTTTTGAAGTCATATCTAAGAAATCATTGCCAAATCCATTGTCATGAGGTTTTCTCCCTACATTTCCTTCTAAGAGTTTCCTAGTTTGACATCTTATGTTTAGGTTTTTGATCCATTTTGAGTTATATTTTGTATTTGGAATAAGGAAGATATACATTAATTCCTTTGCATGTGGCTATCCAGTTTTCTTTTTAAAAATTTGTTCTTTTTAGATATACGTGAGTATATTTTGACATATTATACATACAAGGAGTATAAGTTATTCTAATTAGAATCCCATTCTTGTGGCTTTATATGATATGGAGTTAATACTGATCATGTATTCATATATGACCATAGGAAAGGTATGTCCAATTCATTCTATTGTCTTTCCTAATCTCTCTCCCCTACATTCATTTCCCTTTGTCTAACCCAATGAACTTCCATTTGTCCCCTCCCTACTCTTCCTTGTTGTGGGTTAACATCCACACTGTCAGAGAGATCATTTTTCCCCATTGTGTGGTCTTAACACCTTAGTTGAGAATCATGTGACCACATAGATTATAAGTGTTTATTTCTGGGCTCCTTATCCTTTGCCATTGGTTTCTATATCTGACTTAATTCCAGGAATATATAGTTTTGATTGCTGTAACTTTGTAGTATTTTTTGAAATCTGGAAGTGTGAGGGCTTCAGTGGTGTTTGGTTTTGGGTTTATATATATATATATATATATATATATAGATTGTTTTGTCTATTTGGGATCCCTTGATATTCCATATAAATTTTAGGATTATTTTTCGATCTTTGCTTAAAATGCTCCTGAGATTTTGATAGGTCTGGTGTGCAGTCTGTTAGTTGCTTTGAGCAATGTTGACCTCTTAACCATATTAAGTCTCCAGTCACAGACACAGGATGTCATCCCATTTTTCTAGAATTTTAGCAATGTTTTATTGTACTCAGAGCACAAGTCTTTCACTTCCTTGGATAAGTTTATTTTTAAGTATTTTGTTCTTTTTGATGCTATTGTAAATGAAATTGTTTCCATAATTTCCTTTCCAGATAGTTCATTGTCCACTTTTGCTTTTATTTAAAAAGAAGAAGAAAATCTGGCTCTATCAGCTGACTTTCCTGCATGGCAGCAGGTTTTGAGCTGAACAGCAGCTGCTCCTTGTAGGAGGACATTTGTTCTCCAGTTTGCTACAGCCCCTGTCTGGCCAGCTTCCCCTCTCACTTTCCCTGCCTGCCTCCTACAGGCATTTGTGTCTTCTACCCCTTATTTAGATCATCCACAGCGGTGGGTACACACTGCTGCTATCCATTAGGAAGGAGCTAGAGTGGTGGAACGCTCTGGAACAGGCAGGCCCCTTGACAACTGAACAAAACAAAATCAAAGCTGATTTTCCATGCTCCTTAAATTATCTGTAATCACCCAATTAATTTATTGCAACCATTCAAAATAGAAAAACTTCAGAAACATATTGTGTGTGTTTTTCTGTACAACAGGATGCAGGATACAAAACTATTCTTTGTGATTTAACAAAATAGACAGTAATGACCCCATCCTGTGCTGGGTAATAAAGAAACTCCCTCAGGAGTTAGTGAACTATGTAGAGTTGTTTATCATTGTCTCATAAATGGCCACAGATGCGTATTCCAGGCTCTTGCATTCGCTAGGCAATTTTTGTTTTTCTTTCCTTCCTAAAGGTTGTTGCCACCAGCAGTGCATGTGCCTGTAGCAGTCTGCCTCTGCTTCATAGCTGATGCTTTCAGCACACTGTGGGCTGGGACCAGGCAGCAAAGTTTAATAGAACTGTCAGAGTCAACGGTGGCAGAACAAGTTTCCCGTAGTCTCACCATTGCTTCACAGCTCACCCATGAAGTGGGGTAACAGAAGAGCCCACCCACAGATGAGATAAGGGACTGAGAGCCAAGAAGTCCAAAGCCACAGAAGTCATAGAGCTGACTTGGAGCAGGCAGGACCACAGGGCAGGTGCCTCTCCCCTGCAGCCACAGTCCTCTGGCCACCTGGGGGCTGGAGGCACTGCCCATCACTATGGGAGGCACTTGACCTCTTGGCACTGAGCGCACTCTGCCTGTTCTTTAATGGAGAAATAAAAAGCACTTCTGCCTTTTCTGCATCCCTCTCCCTCTTGGAGGCCCAAATCAACTGATCAACAGCTTAAATACATTTTTACTTTTCCCAAGGAATTTCATTTTGAATTATATCCATGAGGCACTCCCTCCACTTCATTGCTCTGTGGGAAGATTTTTGTTTTGTTCATTTATTTTAGATTTTTTATTATAAACATTTTAAAATACATTCAATATTTGGAAAAGACCAGTGTAATTAACCCCACATACCCATCATTCATTTTCAACTTTGCTGTTTTGTTTCGTCTCCCCCCTCCACCTTTTTTTTTTGTCCCCCTGAAGGCAGGGAGGTGGCACATTTTTAAATAACATTGTTTTGTTTTCAGGCACACATTTTAACAACAGGCTGTAGTCTCCATGGATCGTGATGTATGAGTTATAGTACTAGCAAGGAAACGTACTTGCACCACTTCTCCTTTTAACAACCCTGAAAGGTAAATCCCCTTTTAGTAGACGAGGACCTTGAGGTTCTGCCTTAATGTGTGGCTAGAACAAAGGCTACATGATGGTGTATTATTTGGGAAACTCTGAAGGAAAAAGCAACAACATTGTTTTCTTCTTTCTACTCTCAGACCCCCACTCAGCAGTCACTTTGGACAGCAAGTGTTAAGTCTCCCTACCAACAACCATTTCTCTGATGTAGGACACCAGCTGGATGTCCTCTAGTTCAACCCAATATTGCTGCTCACTGCCTGGAGATAAAACCAGATCCCGAAGGTTGAGCTCTGAGACACACAAGACTGCCCCCACTTCAGATGCCCAGCTGCAAGTCCCAGGTTGTGGCCCATGATTCTGACTGTAGACAAGGGCTCCTATGATCCTCCTCCATGTGTTCCATTAATTTGCTAGAGGAGCTCGCAGGGCCCAGAGAAACACTTGACTTCCACTTTCCCATTTATTGTAAAAGATAATACCAAGAATACAGATGAACAGCCAGATGACAGAGATGTGAAGAGGCACAAGAAAGGGGTGTGGACATTCTAGGCCCTCTTTGGGATGCCACCCTCCAGCACCTCTGTGTGTTCAACTACCTGGAGGCTCTCTCTTTTTGAGTGTTTAGGGAGCTTCCTAGGCATGATCAATTCCATCAACCAATTACAATGGCCCCAGGTGATGACTTCAACTTTTCTCTCCTATCCAGAGGCTGGGGGAGGGCACCCAATGTCCGTCCCTCTATCCTGCCTCAGTCTTTCTAGATATATCCCCCATCTTGCATTTATTTAGGGGCCTCCTACCACTAGTTGTCTTGTTAGTACACAAAAGACACTTATTACTTTGGAGATTCCAATGGTTTTAGGAGCTATGAGCCAGGACCCCCTGGGGATGCCAAATATGTATTTCTTACTTCACAGTATCACAGATGCAGTTCTGGCTATATAACAGAAAGGTCCCAAATGTAGTACCCTGAGCATGTTAAATGTTTCTCTCCTGTAAAAGTCCACCTAGGTCCAGATCGTGCCCAGGGTGACCATGTGGCTGGGTAGGGACCCAGATCTCATCTCACATCACTCAGCCATTCTCAACATCATAGACCAAGATGGCTGCTCCAGGTTTTCTTGTCAGCTGGAGGTGGAGAAGGGACTATTGGATAGTGTGCCCATTCCCTTGAAGGGCAGGATCCTTAGGTTGCATGCATACTTTCTACTCACCAACCACTGTAATGGTGCATTTTATCACATGATTACACCTGTGAGGAAGACTGGGAAATATAGTCCAGATTTGGGGTAGGCTGTGACCTAAAAGAAATTTAAAATTCAATTATTAAAGGGAAGGGAAAGAAAATGAATACTGGGGATTAGCAAGCAGTACGTTCATGGTTGGGATAAAAGGGTTCTTTTCAAGTTCAGGATGTGGTTTTGAGTTCTTTATATTGGACTCAATTGTGGCCCATTTTAATCAACTCAGTGGTTTCTGGTTAAACTGGAGATAGACATTCCTTGATTAGGGACTTGAATCATTTTGCCCTTGTCTCCATGAATATTTGCTTTGTGCTTTTCTGTTCAGAACATTTATAACCATACTTTCCTTTTAGAATAAAATTTTTTCTAATAGTAAATTTACATTATGTAAATTAAATTCTCTCACCCTCACTGAAGAGGCTCCAGTTACATAGTAACAGCTCCTCCATTGATGGTTTTAGGTTCAGCTCTGCTCTTTCCTATTTACATGGCCGTGGACACATTTCCCTTCTCAAAGCCTCCTTTTCCTTTCTGCAAATAATTCCATCTACCTCAGCTATGGTTGTAGAGGTCAACAGAGGATAAATGAAGGTTCTTGGCACACAGTGAACACTCGGTAAGTTTTATCTGTGTTCAGATATATGTATAATCTCTCCCACTAACTCTATGCTGTTTAATTCCTATCATTTCTAAAAACAATAACTATAGCATTTTTTTTAGCATTTTCACAGCTATCATTTAATTTGTGCTTTACAATACCTGTGAAATAGGTAGATGTGTTAGTAAGCTTCCCATCACTGTGACAGAATGCCTGAGAAAACAACTTAGAGGAGGAAAGATTTATTTGGGCTCATGCTTTCAGAGGCTTCAGTCCATGGTCAGCTGGCTCCATTACTTGGAACTGAAGTGAGCCAGAACATCATGGAAGGAGGGTCTGTTGGGGGAAAGCTGCTCACCTCATGGCAGCTGGGAAGCACAGAAACAGAGAAGGAGGGGACTGGGGACAAAAGTCCTCCTCCAAAGACCCACTCCCTCCATTTAGGTTTTACTTTTTACAGTTTCCACCACCTCCCAGCAGTCCCTTCAGCTAGGAATCCCTTCATGGATTAGAGCATTAATGAGATCCAGGCCCTCATGATCCAATCACTTCCCCAAATTTTCACCCCTGAAGATTGCTGCACTAGGGACCAAGCCTTCAACACAGGAGCCTTTTGGGGGACACTTCATATCCAAACCATAATAGTAGAGCAGATAATACTATTCTTCTCATCTTCTAGATTAGTAAGTACAGTAGGGCCCCCTTATCCAAGGAGGACATGTTCCAAGATCCCCAGAGGATGCCTGAAACCACAAGTAGTGCTAGACCCTATATAAATTTTCTTCCTATCCATACATATATGATACATATGTGTGAAACTTTAAAATATACATCAGTTAGGTGAGAGATTAACAATAATAATAAAATAGAATAATTATAACAACACTATAAGAAAAGCTTTGAAGGAAAGACTTATGGTCTCTCAGAATATCCAATCATATCCTACTCATGCTTCTTTTATTGACAGTGGGTAACTGACACTGGAAAGTTCAGATAAGGGGGACACTGTGCACAAGCTCAGAGAGATGGATTCAATTGCTCAAGGTTGCAGCCTCTTCCCTCTTGCTGGGTCCTTCCCATGTGCACTATACCTGCACAACTGGCTGTTACCTTAAACCAATCACAAAGTGGCCCTCTCTCAAACCGCCCCTCAATTTCCCCATGACAACCAAGCTCTTCACAAGAGTTGCCAGCATGTGCTACCTCCATGTCCTCTTTCTATCTCATCAGCCTGCCCCATTTGATTTGTGCCTCTGCCTAATTGCTCCTGGATAAAGCCTGACTGGCCTCAAGCTCTCTGTTCCCTCTGACTCTTGCCCTCAACAATCTTATCCATTCCTGTGTTTCCAAATGTCATCCCCAAAGTTTGTCACCTGTGTAGGCTCCTCTGGTCTTGATGACTCCCAGGTCAGGGGTGGGAGCAGGTTAGGAGAACCCTTTCACAGAAGTCCAGACAACAACGAGGACCTGAGCCAGGGTGGGGATGATGGAATTAGAAAAAATTAAAAAATAAAAAAAACAATGAATACAAAAGATGCTTGGAAAGATTCCCATGATGTGGAGACTACATGGCTTTGGGATTCCGAGGGAGTCACGGATTCTAACAGTGGGTTCTTGGGAGACACTCAGGGATAGTACTGCAGGGGAAGCTATTGGGGCATGTCTGATGCAGGTTGTAGACCTGAGCCTGCAGCGAGGGAGTGACATCTAAACAGAAAGCCCAGTGGCTAGGGAATGTTTGCTCAGAATCCTTTTCCTTACACTTTCTCTGCCTAGTGATGCAGGCACCCTCTTCTCCCCACCAGGGCCTCCCACTTTGACAGCAGAGTGGATAGAAGGAGAAATGTTGCTTCTCCATGATGTAGGTCATTATCACATCTACAAGGAACCATGGTAGTGTATTTTAGAGCATCAATATAAAATCATAGAGTTCCTGACAAGTTGTCTAAAGGATAGGGGACAGGTGGAAGTGTGTGACCTGTTACCTTCGAACCTTGTGGCTACACTGGACAGACCTAAGGACACCTGAAGGCAGAACTGGTCATCTTAGGAGTTTCTCAAGGTCTCTATATTTTAAAAAACCCTATACTCCTGTGCTTCTTGGAGCTAGGTTTGGAGCTACAAAGAAGTTCTGAAGAATTGAACAACTACTGAAAGCAATCTGAAATCTCCCTGAATTAGGTCCAGTAGAGATGAAGTTGTAGTTAACCCACATGGCCACATAGGGTCAGCACACACAAACGTACCTCTTCATGAAGTGGTCCCATTGGCTTTGGTCTTAGTCTCAGTGCACCATCTACCCTCCCACAGACTCTCAGAGCCTCACTCAGGGATCTAACTTTCTCAGGACCTGGCCTTCAACCCTCATCCTTGTATCCTAGGATGGGAGGGCCATCTACCTCCTGATGCCCTCTGGAGTCTCCGAGCCGTGTTGTCACTTACCACCTCAATGTCCCAGCACCTTCCTTCCTACTTTAAGCTTGTCCTATCCACCTGCCTTGTCTCTCCAAGTCCTAGTCATAGTCTCCGACCTGGCCAGCTTCTCACCACTGGCAGCCATAGCTTTATCTCTAAGACTGCAAGTGATTTCACAGAGTGTGACAAATCTGTGAGCAGAATGACCAAGGAGAGGAATCCAGCAGCCTCATACACTGGGTTTTGAGTGCCACCATGAGACACATTGTTCAGGCGCCCGATATCTAGTTGATGCAGAGTAGCATCCAGGGAAAAGCCACTGATGCTTTGAAAAAATGTTGACTTTCTGGTTTTGTTAACAATCAAGTCTGCCTTTTATTCTCAGAAAATGGGGAAAATTCAAGGCAATCATGTGGCATGAGTGCTTCTTTAGCACAGTGGTCTTATCCTGGACATGTTTGCCAAAAGCCAGTTTTCCTTTTGCTCTTCTGGGATGTCTGATCTACTTAGTTCAGGGAGGAAATGTCATTGAAGTAGCCATATATGCCTGGCTGTCACAGGTGGCTGAGCAGCATGACACAACTTCTGGAGTCGTGGAGAAGGGACTCTGAAGAAGAACTCTGAGAATGTGGGTGACAATGAGTGCATGCCAGCATTTTGACCTTCTACAGAGTCCAGTTCACCTCCTCCCACTCTGGAGAAAGTCTGGGATCTTTCCAGAGGAATGGAAGAAGTGTTGCACGTTGCCCTTGAGTCCCTGCTTCAAATCCCACTGTCCTGAGTAACCAGGTGACCATACCCTTTCTTTAGTTATCCAAGTGAACTGATATCAGGAGGGACCCCAGCAGAAAGCTGTCTGGCTTCTCTGACACTTCCACCTCCGGCCTCTGAGCCTGCTAGTCTCAGCTCAGGCACTTGGTCCTTAGCATTTAGGTAGGAACTGAATCAGTTTTGACAGCACCCTGGGTAGTATTCACCTGATGTCCTTCCTGCAAGGGGGCTGAGTCTAGTGTGGATGCAGAGACTGGGACACAGGTGCTGAGAGGTAACCCTCTTCCACTGCAAAGCCAGCCAAAGAAGTATGGCCTCCAAAAGGCCACCAGAGGAGTGGGAGGAGGAGGGAGAGGTGATAGGAACCCGGGGCTCCTGGGGAGCCCATTTGGGTCAGGGGGATGGCAGAGATGGCCCCAGGTCAGCCCGGCAGCTCAAGGAATTGGCGGCAGCATCTATTTCAGAGTTTATGGTAAGAGGCTGGAGCAGGCACAGACTGCACATCCCACCCTTTAAGGAAGTGGGAAGGAGAGCAGCAAGGGTGTGGTTAACGACTGGGAGGAGGAGGAGGGGGAAAACACCAACCTGTCAGCCCTCTTACTCAGCCACAGCCTCCAGAGCCGCCGCACAGTACCTGTCGCAGCCCCTGACTCACCTGAACCTGCGCAGCCCCCCGACTCACCTGGCAGGGCCTGAGAAGCGGTCGCTGGAGTCCGCGCCTCGCTCTCGGTGAGTTTCCTCTCGCATTCGCGAACCCCTGGCACAAGGGTTCCTGGCTTGACTGGGTGGAAAGGGCTAGAGCGAGCGGCAATTCCGGCATGGGGGTACCTGGTACCAGGAACTAGGGGTTCCAGGAAAACGCGCGACTGACCCAGAAAGTGGGAGTCACGTTGCTGTGCAGGCCCCGAGCTCTCTGGCCTTCAGCTGGGGGCCAGAGGTTCTATTTTTGGAGTTAATTTGAGTCTCAAAGGTGTTATCCCTTTTTGTGCTCTTGATATAGACAGGGGAGGCTGGGGCCACCGGCAGGAAGGAACAGAAAGCTTGTGCCTCTATAAGTCAGAGTCAGAGCCGCAAGCCAGTTGGGGGCTTGGGAATCCAACTTAAGCTCCTGCCTTGGATCTCGGCCCTTGCCCCGCCCTACTCCATTCTCTCAGCCCTTCAGCACTGCCTGGGGTCACATTCTTCACCTACCCCACCCCACTCCACTCTTCCAGGTATTTCTTGTCTCCCTCCCAGTTTTCTGAACCCAGAGCTCTGACTGGAAGCAGGCTGGGCACTGCAAGGGGGACTCAAGCCTAACTCCTAACTCTGGATGTGTGTGCTTGGATCTTTCTGAAGCTGTCTTCCAAATACCCCTCAAGGGTTAAGCTCTGGGCTGCTTGCTCCTGCTGTCAGGCTGTGCGTGGGCAAAGCTTTGGGTTGGTGAATATGGAGCATATGGGTGATGTTCTGAAACCCACCAAATGCTGCCACTTGCCCTAACCCTGGGCCATATGACACCAGAATGTCCCCACTCCCAAGGGGCAAGCTCCAACTTAGGTCATTTAAGGAACCAAGTTGGGACCAAGGGGAGGCCTTAGCCAGCAGAACTTGGAAAACAGAGGCAGAAGAGGTTTAGGCAGACCTGCAGGTAGGCTGGCCTAATGAGGGCATGAACAGGGTAAGGGGTGCCAGGAGTTTCCTCCATGTCCTAGCTGTTCTCTGCTCACCTGAAGGGGCTGTTGATGACCTAAGCACTGCTGAGGGTAGGAGGGCAGGGGAGAGCAGGATACAGCAATGAAAAAGTGACTCAGGACAGAAGAGAGAAAGGAAGCAGTCACTCAGAAGACCCAACTTTGGCAGGACAGTCTGCATTCATTCATTCTCTTACTGGCTTCTCACCTGCAACCAGGTGCTGAAGTTAGGTGCAGGAAGGCAAGGTGAGTCTGACATGTCCCTTGCTTGCCAGGACAGAGTGGGAGTGGGGAAGAGCAGGGCATGCCATGGGAAGGGGCAGAGTACAATCAATCCAGTGCTTGGGTGGGAGAGCAGAGCCAGTCAGGGATGGCCAGGAAGGGTTCCTGGCACAAGTGGCTCTAAGTCAGGACTGAAGGATCTATAGGAATTTGCCAGGAAAGAGGAAGAGGGGGAAGAAGACAGCACAGAGGAGGGAAGTGCAAATATCAGAGGCCAAAAGCAACAAGTTAGAAGCAGCTTGACAAATTGTGGAACTGAAAGTAGCTTGGTTAGTTGGGAGCCTAGAAAGTGCAGGGGCGAGGGGGAGCTGTGAGGTAAATTGAGACAGCTCCCCAGAGCCTTGAAGGCATGCTCAGGCTGCCATGGCAACTCTTGTTGGAGCAAAGCTTGGGACCTGTAGCCCAGCATGAGACTTCCCAGCATGCCTTCAACACTGGGATGAAGGTGCCAGATTTAGCAAACAAAAACATGGGACACTCAGAATTTAATTTCAAATAAGGATATTTGAATATTTGTTTTCAGTATGTCAATTCAAAAATTTGGGACATACTTATACCCATACTTATGCTTATCACCATTTATTTGCAATTCAAATCTAACTGGGTATCCTGTGTCTGTCTGGCAACCTTTCTCTAACTTGGAGTTCTTCTGGGAAGTCAAAACTGGGAACTGCCTTGCTTCCCTGAGACCCTCTCAGGATACATTTATCTTGTAACCAAATTCTCCCGGATTCCATTTTGGACTTCCATCACTGAGTGACCTATGATGATAATGATGATGATGATAGTGAAGAAAATCAATTCCTTGATCAGCTCATTTGTCTATAGAGCTGGAGGAGGGTGGTGCCTCAGAAAGAAACTGGGCTTCAGAGCCCTCTAGGGCTGGATTCAAATTCGTGGAAACCAGTTAACTTCTCTGAGCCTCAGCTCCTGCTTATGGGGAGGATAGGTGATAGTGCACTATGGAAAAAGTGGTCCATATTAATTTTTATGACACATTCACAGAGGGTGACCAAAACAGCACCCACAGAGTGCTTGGAGCTCCCTGATTTTCATTCCCATCCATGAAGCCCTCAGAAGTGTTGGGGGAATATGTGTAGGATTGTTCCTGATTGGGGGGATAGTCCCTGGACAGGGAGGGGGCTGGTGTTATTTTCTCAGGGATACCATACCCATCTACATGGCCTGTTTCAAGAAGAGGAGATACCCAGGCTTGTCCTTGGAGGGTGGCAGGTAGGCCAAGTGGGAATGACTCAAAGCCCAGTTAGCTGAAGGGAACTGTGAATGAATTAAAGGAGAATCCACATCAGATGCCTAATAATGCCTGATGCTGACAAATTCTTCATAAAATGAGGCTTTGATTATTCATAGTTTTATAATGAGCTCCTTATTAGAAAAGTGGAGCTCCGGGATGGAAGGAAGAAGGGTGCCTCGTAAACCAGGCTTTGACTTTAATAAGACCATTTGTAAGGACAAATTAGGGGCTTCCTGAAATGGATCCTGGAGGGACTTAGAGTCTGTTAAGAGAAACAGGAAATGGAAAGTGTGTCTACCTTGTGGGAACTGCTGGGTTATAAAGTGTCCCTCTTTCCAGTGGTAAATCTCCTTATCCCCCTGCCCAGTAATAAGTATTTTTGTCCCTAGTCCTTTAGGGCAGCATTTGCCAGGAGTGTTCAGAAAGACTCTGTGCCATGAGATAGTTAGAGGTGCCCCATTGGCAAAACATTCAAATGAGGTGTGTCATTCATACTGGCAGGTCAAGGTTATGGTAAGTGATGCTGAGTAAAGTACGCATCACTGGTTTTATGCAAGCACTCATTGAATGCAGCCTAGAAACCTTGAAAATTTCTAAAGGATGTGGCATTAGGCATGTAGTGAGTGTGGATTGGGGCACAGGGCAGGTGTCACACAGGACTTCTGAAGGTATTGTTCCTCCTCTACCCAGGACCAGCCTGTCTCATCCTGGACATAGCTGTGTCCACCTCAAAGATCTTTGGGGAACAAGCTCTTGTGTGCCACTATCCTTGCATTACCATCCTTCCTTGAGAGACTCTCCCCTTGTTGTCCTAACTCTTCCCCTGCATCTTATGCCCCTGTCCCTGTTAACTGTATTTCCACATCCCTAAAAATGCTGATAAGGCTAGGGTAGGTGATATGGTGGTCCCCCCATGGACTCACATGTAGGGTCTCTCAGATCTAGTTTTCCCCATGTGGGCCTGGCCTCCTGGGTGAATGGTGGTTACACAGGGGAGATGGGAGCAGAGAAGCACAGGAGCAGAAGTCAGTTTTTTGAGGGTATGGTACTGAGCAGTCTGGCTTCATGACCATTCCTCATAGAATGGACCAGTCGCAGGGCACAGGAGCGAGAGCAGGGGCACAGTCTCTACAAACCTCATGTGTGCTTCCCTCCTAAGCAGGCCAGTGGTCAACAACCCAGGCTAGGAATCAGCATGCCTAGGTTCCAAGCCCAGCCCTGGGACTCTCCGTGTGACGCTGGGCAGGTCGTTTAGCTGTAGTTTCCTCATCTGTAAGATATCCCTATCTTATGGGGCTTGGGTAATGCTGGGGTGAGATAGTATACACTGGGAGCACACACCAGAGATGACACTAGCATGACCCTAAGCAGATGGGACAGGCACTCTGCTGTTTCAGGATCACCCCAATAGTGCCAGATCAGGGGGACTATGGGGGTGGATGAGGCAGGTCTTCAGGGGGCTGTGACATGTACCAATAAGTACAGACTATTATTTCAACATTTTGACACCCAGAGGGCCTCTTCACAATTTAATATCCTCAGCTGCACATGAAATATTCAGTCCAGTAACAGGCACACGGTGGGTGCTGAGTGAATGTTAGCTATTCTGTTTTGGCTTGTAGCTGTATCTGAGCTTGTGGGAAGCACTTTATTTATTCATTTTGTTAGTTAGTTATTTAGTTCCTAAGGCTGTGGGCCACTTTCTTGGAGGCAAAGACATCTTCCCTGGGAGCTGCCTCATGGGCACATATCAGACACTTAACAGTATTTACTCCTGCCCATCCCCCTCCCAGTCCACTGCACCTTAGGAATAGCCAGGCCTAATTGACCCTTTAGCCAGCAAAGACACTGTCCAGCGATGACCATCAGGAACTGGAGCCCCAGTGATCATTGAAAGTACTCAGAGAGCTGATAGGAGAAAATGACGCCTGTCCTTTCTGGGCCTCTTCATACTGTGTGCAAAGCTCTGAGCTGTGTGAGGGGTTGGGTTGGGGGAGGGGATAGCTTTTTGAGTCACTCTGCTGTTTCCCAAGGTATAATTATTACTCATGATGACAGTTTGATTAAGAGAGCAGACTCCAGGCTGCATATTCTGATGCACTTTTTAACTAGATGCAATGGGCAGATGAAGAAAATGGCATGGTTTTATTTTTAAGAAACTCTCCAGGTGGGCTGCAGGGATGGGCACTGCTCTAGGTTTTGGGGTCTTCTCCAGCTCTTCCCTTTTCCCCATGTTAAGGGCAGGATTGGAGCCAAGATCCACAGCCACTAACATCCATGGAAGGAAGAGGGTTCCCTTTTCGCATCTTGGCTAGGGGTCGCTAACATTTCCCCCCCTCTCCAGTTGTCTCTTCCTTTAATGTTCTGAGCCCCCACCCCTAGAATCTGGCAACAAGAAGATCACTCACTAACCACAGGACAGATCTCCCTCCACAGTGGGCCAGCTCTCTCACCCAGGCTTAGGGCTCCCCATTTCCCATGCTCTTTCTCTTGCGGAGGGTCTTCCACCTGACTCTCTGAGACTTCCCCAAGCTAGGGCAGTCCCTCTGGTGCCCACAGGGTTCAGGAGGCTCCGCTCAGCCCCTCTGGGAATTGCACCCAGGGTGGTTTTGATCTTCAGGGCTTCCTGTCCCAGCTGTGTGGGAAAGGCCAGACTACAGTCCTGGCCCCTTGAGGAGGTAGCACACTTGGTCCTGGTTTCTAGTTCATGTGCTTTGTTCTCCTGACCACTTCCTCGGGCACCCAAAGCTCCTCTTTGTTCTGCAGGAGTGTGCAGCTCTAAAATCTTTCCATGGGGCCTCACCACCCACCAGCCCAAGTGCCTGCTTCTTACAGGTTCCAAGAGAGCTGATTCTGCTGCACCTGCTCAGACACTCTTGGCAGCATCTGGTCTGTCCCCTTGCTGTGGCACAGGTGGTTGGTGCTGATGTACAGAGCTGTCAGTTGAGGCCTTTGCAAGGGAATCACCACAATTCCCATTCCGGAGCCCCAGATTCCACTGCAGCCACAGGTGGGACTTTCTTGGGAAGTGGAAGGAGGGTCCTGCTCACAGCCTGGGCACTGGCTTCTTCTGCCTGCTAGCTGTGTGACCTTGAGTGTCTCTACTCTTCTAAGCCTACTTTCATGTTTGAAAATGAAGACTTTGTCCCACCTCTTTTATGGGGTCCTTGAGAGAAATACACTACTTGTGTGAGGATGCTCCAAAAAACTCATGGGAGTTGGCTCAGGGAATTAAAAGAGTTTGGGGACAGAATGATGTGGGCCTGAGTCTTGACTGATTTTGCCAGGTAATGGAACTGCTCTGAACAGTCCTTTCCTCCTGGAAACTCATTCTAGGCCTTCATTGAGTGTCCTTCCCCTGCACTCTCAGAGGTCCATCTTTTCATCCAAATTTGAAGGAGTCAGTCTGTCCTTGCAGGTTTACAGTCTGGCATGGGAAGCAACGTGTGGAGGTGAATAACTGGCAATATGTGAATTTGCAATCCATTACAGGGGCACAGGGTGCTATGAGATTAGACGACAGGAAGACTGGTTAAGAAATGTGACAGAGCCTCATGAGGAGTGGCATTTGGAAAAGCTCTGAAAGGACAGGTAGGATTCAGCTGTGGGAACTTGGGAGGGTGATGTAGTCAAAGAAGAGTGTAAATAAAAGCAGAGAGGTGGAAAGACCTGGTCTCAGTGAACTCATTTGGGGCGGAGCCCACGGTGGCAAATGACAACAGAAAATAAGGGTGGAAGTGTGGTGGCCTGGATCTGGAGACGGAGGAGTGTGGGACACCGTGGGATTTTATTGGGAAAGTGGTGGAGAGCTGTTGGAGCTGTTGCCTTGGTTGGAGGGGCCTTGGTCAGATTCAGGAAGTGGTGCGAAGTGGATTGGAGAGTGGATTGGAGCTTGTGCTTGCTGGATAAGGGACTTCACAGTGGCTCAGGTCCTGAGAGTGTATACATTGTGTGGTTTGGGTTGAATGTGGGGTCTGGATGGTTTCTGTGCATCAACTGGAAGCTTCTACTTTCTCAGAGCTGAAATTGGTTCTTTGACGACTTAGAAAACTTGTGGGAACATCAAGCGGTATAGGCTCTATAGGTAATCTCCCAGTTCTGAATTTTCTTTCTTCCATGTTCTCGATTCACACCTAAGTCCCTTTCTGGGGGCCTCACCTTGGAGGTGCGGGTGCTGACGACTCCCAGGTTCCGCCTCGCCCAGGCCCTCCATGGCCTCACTTGAGAAGCTTTCTTTAAATGCTGCAGCTTGGAAATAAGACCTGTCTTTCTCTCTCCCCAAAGCATGTCCTCCTCCTGCAATCTGCCTTTCCCTCTGCAGTGCTTGTTTTCCTGCAGGCTGGGTTGGAAACTATGGCTTTCTCTCCCCTACCTCTCTGCCTTTGCTCTTCTCTGCTCATATCTTGCCCATCACTAAATCCCACAGATTATTTCTTCATGCCTCTCATTCCTTCCTTCCTTACTCAAGCCCAGGCCTTATTACCTCATGTTACTAAATAAAAAAATTCCTAAGGGCTTCTCTTCGGATCCCTCAAAAGTTCCCCAGTGGCTCTAGTCAGATCTAGATTCCCTTAAATTTACCCTGACTTTAATATCCCCTTCTATCCCAATGTTCCTGTGCTTTCCAAAGGAAGCCCTTCACCCCAGCCAGCCTACTGTGCTCACCGGTGACCATCAAACCTCTGCAGAGTCCTGGGTCCTGCCTGGAGCACCAGCCCTGTCTGTGTGCCCCAGTCCCCAGTCCTGCATACTCATCCCTCAGGACTCGGTTGCAGGCCCACCCATTCAAACTCGAGCTCCACTGCAGCCTCCAGGTTTCTCTGTGTCCCCTGAACTCCCAACATATATCAACTCAGCCTGCTGCTAAATTCCCCCAAGACAGGGAAACACTTTTCATGTTGTTCTCCTTACTTCTGTCTTCAAATTGCTGGGCTAGGCGATTCCATTTCCCTGGGCCAAGAAGTAGGACCCCACCCCCGCTGCACACTCAAGCCTGCCCACCTGCACAGACACCCGCAGCCTCTTCATCATTCCCTGCACTGGGCGTCACAACAGCCAGTTGCGACATCCATGTGGCAAGGATCATATCCCAAGCCTCTTGAGTTCTCACCCCAGGGACAGGATGCTCTCCTAAACCCTCCTGAAGGTGGAGACTTCCGGTAGCCCAGAGAGGAGTCATGGATCTGCCCCCAAGTCTCCCCATCTGTGAGGTCCTGCTCTCTCTTCTCTTTTATCCTCTGGCTTTGAGCCCTTCTGGACCCTGGTGAATGACAGGAGACAGGAAGCGGGTGGGAGTGAAATTTACCCCAACTGAGGGTGAAATTGCAGTAGGAAAACAGGAGAGAGACTCGTGGGGATAGGGAAACAAGGTTTTAGTGACCTGGACTTTGACCTAGCAGTGTGCACAGACTTGCTCACACTCTGAGCCCTCAGCTCCTCCATTCCCAAGAGGTGAAAACACTCCATGAACATTAACTTTCTTATCTATAGAGGAGGCTTCCATTGTCCCCAGTGTGACCGCTGAGCCCTCTGCCTCCATCTTTACCTGACTCTCCTTCACCCATGTGCTGAACACTCAATCCCCACTCCCATTGGGTTTTCACCCAGGACCCTTGGGGACATGGGTCAGAGATCTCTGGGTAAATGGCTGCTTCCTGGACATCCTACCACAAGCTTCTGGATTGGTCACCTGAGAAAGCCTAAGTGAGCCTTAGGATTCTCATTTGTGTACATGATAAGGGGGTTGGGGACTTTTTAACAAGAGGAAAGCTTTCTTCAAAGTAGATGGTAGGTGAAATCCCAGTATATAAACCAGGTGAGAATAGAACCATCAAGAGCTGAAGTGGGGAGGGGAGATGCTCCATAGTGGCTCCTGGGGTCATCTTATGAGGTCTATGTTGAGGGGGGGGGTGTATATATTGTTAGGGGTTCCATTCATTATGGGGGGACTATAAATGTTGAAGTGGGGTTATATACATTGTTAGGAGTAGTGTACATCATTGGAAGGTTGTGTGTAATGTTTGGTGTGCTGTATGCATTGTTAAGAGATCGTATATTTTATTAGGGGTACACCATTATTGGAGGTTTGTATATATTGTTGGGAGACTGTATACATGAACCCTGTGAAAGTAAATACTTTTTACCTCTGGGCAAATGCAAAAGTTCATAGCTTTCATCTGACTCTCCAAGGAGCATGTGACCCATATAGATTAGGAAGGCCTCTTATAAGATGTTATCAGCATTACAGGTCATTCATACCCATGGCCATAAACTTGGGCTCCTCTTTAATTCTAGGCTGAAAGCCCAGTGGACAACAGAACCACACTGTTCTGATGGCCATGATCGCTGCCCCAGGATGCAGCCTGGTGCCAGACACATGGGTGTCATTCAATGTATACAGCATGCTCCTGAGTGTTCTCCTAATAAGGAGGGCTTTTAAAAAAAGAAAAACATTAATTTGAATATGTAAACTTTTTAGGATAATATTTTATATATTATTTTAGTGATGGACCTTTTAAATGACATACTATATAAAACAATACATTATCTTAAAAATACTGCATTCCCCAATGCTCCCTGATATGAAAGGCTTTGAGCAGTTTGCCCATCTGTGATGCCAGCATCCATCTCAACACTAGGGTTTTCCTATATCAGCTCTTGGTTCTGCACATACCTCCATCCCCATAGTCTAGGGAGAATTGGCTGTTTCTTATTAATCCAGAAGGTGTTTATTTTTTAATAACAGACTTTTTGAGAAATATTTCACATTCCATAAAATTTACCCTTTAAAAATGCACAATTCATCTGTTTTTCAGATTGTACAATCAATTACTAATTGCAAAATGTTTCATCACTCCAAAAGAAACTCTGTCCCATTAGCAGTCAGTCTCTCCAGCCGCTGGCAACACTAATCTACTTTCTATTTTTATGGAAAAATCTTTTCTGGTCATTCCATGTAAATGGCCTTTTGTGAATGGCTTCTTTTATGTAGCATGTCATAGTATCTATCACCACCTCACTCTTTTTCATTGATGAATAATATTCCATTGTATGGATCTGCCACATTTTATTTACCTTTTCATTCACTGATGAACCTTTGTGTTGTTTCCTCTTTTTAACCATTATAAATAATACCTCAATGAAGAATCATGTGCAAGGTTTTTGTTTTCATTCCTCCTAGTTATATACATAAGGGTGGAGCTGCTGGGTAACATAATAATTCTGTGATTATCATGTTGAGTAATGACCTAACTATTTTCCACAGCATTTGCATTATCTTCTATCTCCACCAGCAGTGCATTGTGGGTCCAATTTCTCCAATTTTTCTGCTGATGCTTTTTGTTGCCTGTGATTTTGATTTTAGTCAAAAAGGGATCTTAGTGGGGATGAAGTGTATCCTATTATGATTTTCACTTGTGTTTCTCTGATCACTAATGATATTGAGCCTCTTTTCATGTGTTTGTATGTCTTTTTGGAAAGATGTCTATTACAATATTTTAGACAGTTTTTATTTTTATCCCAAGTGCCCCCCAAAAAAGATGTTATTTATTTTTGATGCCCACAATCTAACCACTTAGTTCATTGCTTTTA